>NC_062240.1:1884129-2195651 GCF_905475465.1 Pieris napi | reverse complement strand
CTCCTGAGCACTTTAAAGCAAAGATGGGTCACAAAGTTAAAAGTCATGTTACTTAAAAGGGGTTTAGTGGGGTCGAAAAGCTCCGAGGGTAAAAGAGGATTGAATCCGCACACCTGACGACACTATACCTACGTACAGACCACGAAATAGTTTATTCAATGCGATTAGGGCTATGGTTCAAGCTTTGATTTGTGGGAATTAATTTGGTTTTCTAAAGAGGATAAATCTATTGATCAATATAACACCAGATATACTATTAGGAGTCGAGTAGTCTTTAATGTTAAATTTAAATTGTTTTCAGTTTAGAATTAATTTTAGTTAGAATTAATTAAATATCTTTTCTGTTGATGTTCATAAGCTTAATTGGTTACCTATATGAAAAAGTTAGTTTGAGTTTGAGTTAATATGACGCAATATGTCATAACCTTAAATCGAATACTATATCTTTCAATATAACATATATGTATCGGAGTAATGGCGTTAAATAAACTACTATAATATGTGTATCACTCTTGAAAGTTGCCGCGATTTACAAATTAAGACTTGTATTGCAGCTTTACTACATTCGTAACATATTAAATGATTATTAATTATATATTAAACTTAAATTTAACCCAGCCAGAATGTTCTAGTCTACAAATAAAATCGAATTAAAAGAAAAATTAAGCAACTGTAACCACAGCGCACATAGTATAGTTGATTGCTTTTTTTATGGTTTTGAAATAATTTGACTGTAACATTCTTAATTAATAAGCTTTGTGAAATTGACAGCTGATAGTAATGCCATTGTTCCCACATATTTAAATCTATATATATAAATGAATCATTATTTCCCTTGGTCACGGCATCACGCGTAAACTGCTGGACCGCTTTCGCTAATTCTTTTTTTGTTGTATTGGTTATTGTCAGGAGAAGGTTCTCAAAAAATTAAGAAAATTGCGCGGAAATATATAAAATTTAAGAATACTTAACCACCATATTAAATAATCCTGACTTTTATTACTATAACATTTTTAACGTTGCCCTGACAACGTCTGTCGGGTCCGCTAGTACACAATAAATATCACAAAGCTAAGGCTCGTAATTTTCATATAGAATAGGGGCTATATGGTAGCATTTATTTATTCTTAACGCTTTTAACCAATTTACATACACGCGCTTAAGAGTATTTGTGTCGTATTCATAAATCACTTTGACGTCTATTTTTATGTCAGAATCCTGAGCTTTGAGCAGATATTTAGTTCTTAACAATACCTGAGCAACAAGAATTGTATATTATAGATTCAATTGAATTTGAGGTATTTATAACTAAAAAGTTTTGATCACATTCACTATACATTTATGTATCTTCTAATATATTGTATGTACTGTATATTTTCGCAAATTACTTCTAAAAGACGAATCTTAATGATAAAATAATGAGTGTAACCACTTTTATGACATGACATGTTTTTGTTTCATAATTATTTAACTACAATAAATAACATGCAATTCAATTAGTAAAACGGGTGTGGTTTAATAATGAGTTTTGTCCGAGTGTTTATGTAATTACAATTAAAAGCGCGGATTCATCACACATGTGATTAATACAACACTTATCGTCAAACTACAATATATCAGATAAGAATTTAGTTTTGTATGCTATTTAACTATTAATACACAATAGGTTACAATATATTAACAAAATACAAATTTTCTTGACATTAATCAAGCGTATCTTAAGAGTCTCCGACAAATAGATTTTTCTATGCTGTTCGGGTATCTTTTAGAGCTAAAAATAGACAATGTGTGTCAGACACAAATGGCTGATCACAATATGAAACAAAAAGATCAACGGCACTGATATAAATGTGATACCTAGTCAGAATGACGATAGTATAATATACCAATTTATATATAATACATCTAAGCTTAGGTTTCCTAGAAAAGCGGTGCCGCTATCTAACGGCCGTAATGTAGTTTTGGGTGACGTCACCCATACGTTGTCGATAAATAGCATCGGAGTAGGTGTCCTAGAGAACGTCGAGTGTCACCGTAACGTCAAATAGCGGTGCTGTCATTTGCATGACGGCCGTCATAGCGGTGACAAACGTTAGTTCAACGTTTTTCGCGTGTAGCGTTGCCCATACAATGAGTGGAAACGTGACTTGGACGAGCGAAAATGATGTTTTTTTTTGCATTATGTTAAAAGTAAAGCCGTTATTAACAACCGTAAAATGGCAACCTTTTAGTTAACGGCACCGCTTTTCTAGGAAACCTAAGCTTAGTAGTATTGCGTAGATTCATTGTTGTAGCTTTTTGCTACGCCACTCTACGTAGTTCTACGAGACGCTACGACATATGGGAGTGTGGTATTAATAGACTAAAACAAAGTCAAACTACGACTATATTCTTGTTTTAAATTACGCCTTTAAAGCTGGTTATATGTTTTCATAACAAACAAATCTATCATACACACATGATACATGATACGGTGTGGACAAAGGTACATAATGTAAACATTGTCTGCATTGACTGCTCACTAATTGCGATGTACTTTCAATTAATTTGACGATCACATTGCGGCTGTCCATTTCCCAATTTCGATCAACCCTTTTGACAATTTATCGGGACATCACATTTTCATAAAGGCGAACTGTGGCCGCCACTCATACATATTCAAATAACGGGGACAAAGCAGTACCAGCCTTAGGCGTGTAGGAATTACAAAGAGTAAAAAAATTACGAATAACATTATCAAGACATACCATCTGCAGGATACATATAAATTATCTTTTTGATAGCTTTTAGACGTAGATATATTAAATAGCTTTCTTGTTGAAATGGGTAAAGAGTTATTTGTATTTGGCTGTTCTATATCTGCGTGCGTCCGCGACAATATTTTTATCTATGAGAGGTGTTTTTACGAATACAGAATAAATAAAGCAAAAGGCAGTTTAAACTTAAGGTTAAAATAGAGTGAGATCTTGTTAGTAAAATAATAAAGGCAAATTTTAGTACCAAGTATTTCTTTTTTTATATTAGCATAACATATATCTCTGGACTTTATATGATGTTTTAAGTATGATTATTGAGCTAATTTTGAAGTATTGTGATAATCTCTATATATATATCAAATTCTCGTGTCACAATATTCGTTCCCATACTCCTCTAAAACGGCTCAACCGATTATTATGAAATTTTATATTGATATTCAGTAAGTCGGAATAGAAATAATATTTTGAGAATCGGCTACTATCTATCTTTCAAATCCCTAAGAGACAAGGTGTGTCCACCCCAAAATTTTTATTTTTATTTTTTAGAATTTTATTGTTGTTGTTTTATGATAAAGCATACAAAAATACATATAACCCCTAATTTTCACCCCTCTACGATCAAACCCTATTTTTTATTATTGTAGATAGTTATTTTTATTGAGCTAAAAAATGTGTCCTAGAAATAATTAATATACATGGAAAAACAAACGTTTTTACAGATAAATATAATTCCAAATCCCACCGGTCAAACTATTTTTGCCCGCGCCGTGTGGTTAAATAGCAACTAAAATATACCATTGCAATTAAGTACATCAAACTCGGAAATGTTTGTTCCGTAAATAAATAACTTTGTTTTGCTTCACGTCCGGGGATTTAATTTTATGAAAGCGATGTGTATCGTCACGGACGGCAAGGAAAATCAGTGCTGTGGTGCTGGCATAAATTTTCATAACAAAAACGACGAAATTTCAAACAGCTGTTCTGAGTTGAGAACTGGCGGGCATTAAACCTTCTGAAAATCGCTTTATACTTTCGCGATAACGACAGCCTTTCAATACTTTGTTCCACACAAACATTTTTGGACTTTGATTAATACGTTAACTTTCAATGGAGTTTTTATCCCGTTCGAGCACGGGTGTGGTTATAAAGTTATTACGGAATTTAAATTACTTTTGGACAACAAAAAATTTGCAATGTACCAAAACGTGTTCTGCTAAATCAACTATCGAAACATACGTACGTATACTGCGCTGTTTATTTGAAACATCATTCCCGACATTCCGACTTGTGTTAGGTACAAACGTTCAATCATCTACAGTAAAATAATCAACATAACAAATCAAAAAGTCTAAAGCCAATCTATAATTTATCCCAATTTTATTCAGTCATAATTTGTTACATTGTCATCCAATGAACCATGACGAAACATAGTTAATAAGAATACCAATTATAAATAAGTGGCGTGAAATATATTCTGTGATTCGTATTAGTAAAAAAGTTTGTGACTTTTAATCACAGCATAAAAACAAATTGACGGAAAGAGTTATCGTTGTAGATATAATATATTTTTAAACGAAATAAGAGTCTTATTCTCAGAATGCACTCATCCTCCACTGATCAACAAATAGGTCATTCTATTTGATAATAAAACAATTTTTACCGGATTAAGTTATTAAGTTATAATAAAGAATAAACGTAGAATAAATATATATAAGGTATATAGAATAATATAATAAAGAATAACTTCAGTCCTGTAAAAACTTGTATTATTATCAAACGTGTGAAAGTTATGTCAATTAAAGACAATACGTACTAGGTCATTCTAGTTTAGTATTGTCACCAATCGAGTCTTGTATAATTGATTACTGAGAAGTCACCTGGAGCATAATGACACAATCTGGGCTCCTCATGAAAGAAAGTATAGGGTGATGCTGGAGCGGGTACAAAACCTGCATTGTAGTACAATGTGTCTACCCATTTTACTCACTTAGGTATTCAATTATACTTATTATATAGTGTGTGGGCTACAACAAACTCAGAATTTGCGCTTACCATATAATAAAGTTGTTACGTGGACAGGAAAAGAATCCAGCAGTGCTCCAGTGTCTAGGCCTCAGGATGCCTGATGGTGGCGTTAGAAGGTGACATCGACCTCCATTACTAATCGTACCCTCAGCGAAGACTAACCTCTCGAAAACGGCATACATGACATGGAAATAATAAATGAACTGCATAGATTAACAGACGTTTTTAGACCGTTGAGCGAACTTACAAAAAGTCTTTTGTAAATATTTTAAGCGAATATTAAATGCGCACATAGAAAGAAAGTCCATTGGTACACAGCCAGGGATTGAACCTACGAGCTCAAGGATGAGCGGCTACTAGGCCAACACTGCTCCATATTTCGGTTTAGTAAGCACAGAACAATTTTGTTTAGTTTTTTGTTATTTGAATTTTTTCTTTGATTAGTAATTTTTTTTTGTAATGTTTGTTTTGTTTAATAATAGATTGTGATCTCTATATGTATGTCATGTTTGCCTTTAACTGCTTGTCACATTAAAAATTGTATTTTGTGTTTGTTTTTACCAATGTGTCAGTGTGCCGAGCGTTGGCAAGCTTTTTCTCAATAAAAAAAAAGAATCGTGGCAGCGAAAGAACCAAATGTTTTCAAAGTAAATGTAAAAAGTCTCACGACACTCCACTGCAAAATTATTTATCATGTTACAATATAAGCATTGTGATGCCAAACGTTCGCTACGTGGTTCATTTTAGAATTAATTGCATAAACCAATGTAAAGAGGGTAAGCGTGTTATATTAGAAATCCAGAGTCCACGCCCTTGGCTAAGTGCACAATCATGTATCGGTTGCCAAATCCTCGGGGTATGTCCAACGATAAATGGATATCATGATTCAGTGCATAGTTTTTGTCCCATTCTAAATTTATAAGGCCTATCGAACTTTTATTGCGCCAAATGGAACGGATGTGCGATGTTTAATCGAGTTTATTTTACTTTTATTAGCAATTCCGTTTAAAGCTTTATATAATTACTGACGGCGTGTCTGGACGTTTTTATTTTTAATTGACAATTAGGGACTGTTGTTGTTTATTCAGGAATTTGATACCAAAAAGTGTTTTATACAAATAGGTAACAGTATCAAGACTTTGGGTTCATAATACGAGAATACAAATTTAAAAGTTCTGACCCTTTTGAGATGAATCTTAAATTATTTGAAGATGGCTAGGAATGAGCAATTTGCGTTGTTGTAATCCTTATCTATTTACGTTTCGCTGAATCCTAAATTTGAGAGGACAACGAAATATATTTGAACTTTTACAAAATGAGAAATGTTTTAAATATATTTGGTTTTTTGTTTTATACCTACTCTTTTTCTTTCATGCTTAAATTGTGTGTGCTAAATATCTTGGTTGGTTACATGTTTAACTCGGCCATCCAGGGTTTGAAATCTGGTTATAAAGAAGCTATCGCAATACAATGCAAAGGGATACAAACATTCTACTACAGTTGAAAAACAACTCCATTTCTAGTAATTTTTCGAATGAACATAAAATTGGAAAACATCGCTATACTCAAAGAACATAACGTCTAATTGATGTTGTGATTTAGTAGTTTGCTTATTTCGTTACAAATGAAGTACATAAATATTCAAGTCACGCGCCTTGCCTATTACAACACAAATAAGACGGAAATGTGAGAACAAGCAAAATACGCCAAGAAATTATGCTCAAATTGAATGATATTATAAGATTCTTTTGATATATCAGATTATTATACATGTATACATTATACACAATTTATTTGCGACCGAAACCGGATAACTTCTAGAAACAAAAATAATTAGTAAATAAGCGTGCGATAACAACCCTGAGAGTGTCAGTTCAAACAAACCAAGGAAATCTAAAGAAAAACTTTCTATGTCTACAAACTTGGTCGTACGGTGAAAGAAAATCAAAACATCTTAGTCCAAAAGCCACAACAAGTACACAGCGCCTGTCTATTTGATCGCCTACAACTTATTCCCATACACTGTTGGGCTACTTCGCACAGTCATTTTTTTTTATTTTTTTTATTGACAATTCACACCAATTGACCTAGTCCCATGCTAAGCTGGTGAAGCTTGTGTTATGGGTACTAGGCAACGGATATACATACATATTATAGATAGATAGACTTATAAATACATATTTAAACACCCAAGACCTAAGCACAACACCAAATGCTTATCACATCGATGTCTTGTCTCAGCCGGGGATCGAACCCGGGACCCATGGATTCGCAGTCAGGGGTACTAACCACTAGACCAATGAGTCGTCGAATTTTGACTTAAAGATTTTAAAAACAACAAACACAATACTTATAGGTCCTATTATTGTATTACAAACCATCAACCACTTCATTACTTTTAATCAAATTAGTGTAATTGGAACGTTTAACTAAAATACTCATCTGTAACTCACAGCACAAACACAGTTTGACAGAAGAGAAGAAACTTTACATTTGTGTGCGTAAAGTTCTGGCTTATTAAGTCAGCCTAGCTCCTACCAGAAGCTTAGAAGTTCTTCGCAGGCTTCACGAAGCGACCTCCCTACGCAGAGGATTTCTGTTCGTTGGGAAGCCACAGCCACGTATTCCAGGATCACGTGGGTGATGATATCCCTCTGCACAAGGGACTGTCTGTCGCGCCTAGGACAAAGATATGTTTATTAAGGAGACAGACATGAAATACATAATAATTAACATTAGAAGTTAAATTAAATCAGCTTTAAAATAATTGTAAAAATAAGCTCAACATGGGCCATAAACATTATCTTTTAATCTGTACAATACCAAAAGCTGTGTCCGCGCACATAAAGAAAGCTTAATGTGACAGCTCTGTTTTCTTGTCACGTTTTTTCGTCGTTTAAACTTACCCCCGACAAATGGCATGGAACATAAGTACACTGTCCTACACGATACGGTGAAATTGCTTTTATTAAATTGCTTATTGGTATTACTATTATAAATGAAGCTTGTATGCGTAGTTATATACGCTAACCAATGCTTTTCCTAAAATTACTTACTGACTTTTTAAATTATAATCTTATAACTTCTGAGGTTTTTGGTCCGAACAGCACTGAAACACAGGCTGATCACCTACTTGCTTATTAGATTGACAAATTATCTTGAAACACGTACAGAAATCATAGACCCAGACTTAAAAAAGTAGTTCCACTGATTTATTTATTCTTTATTAAGAATACCTCTCTATATCTATCAAAAAATAATTAGGCTTACAAATATTGTGTTTCGCGAAATCTCTCGAGTAATATTTTTAATTATGAAAAGAGGCTTTACATTCCGGCCAATAAATATTAAAGCTTTTTATCTAAAGACAGCTTTTGATCGTCATTTTGCTTCAACTTGAACATGGTTCCAATTGTACATGTATACTGATTTTAAATAAGTCTAAGTAATGTCTTAAAAACTATATTCATTGAGTACTATTTTATAATCTTTTATATATTTAATCATTTATTTATTTATTTAAATAATCAAACGTGGTGTGTATTAGCTGTATGACCTATTATACTAATGTTTCTGTTGTTTCTGTTTATTATAAGACTAGCTGACCTTCGTTCCGACTAACAGTCTAATAATATCGTGTCAACTTCAGATGAACTTAATTAAGGATTTCATTTAGGTAATAACATCAATACAACTTCTTTTGAAAAATAAAAATACAGAAAATACAGAAAACACAGAAATGTTTTATTGCTTGCCATTGCGAAAGAAGAATGACAGTTTTACATATTAGGCCTCTTCTCTCTAGCACCAATATTGCGATACTGCATTTTAAAGCACTTTTTGATATACAACATTTTTTATGAGGTAACGCATGGCTTCGATCAAGATCACAGCCTGCTTACGCATCTCCTCATTCACTTCAAGATCGGTATTTCTTTCAGACACGAATTCGATGTAAAATGATGCGTAATTTTGTCAACAGATGGCACCAAATGGTGTTTGCATTCGTGAAATTAATTTATTTATTCTTATTCGATAGCTTATCCGATATTTTGTACTTATTCTGCTATTTGGAGCGGAGAAGAATCCGCCAAAAAAGAAAACTAACATAGGTCCAGCCGATCTTGTGTTTTTTTTATGTAATAGGAGGCAAACGGGCAGGAGGCTCATTTGATGTTAAGTGATACCGCCGCCCATGGACACTCACAATGCCAGAAGTCTTTCAAGTGCGTTGCTGGCCTTTCAAGAATTGGTACGCTCTTTTGTGTGTAACTAACACGACTTTGGTTTATATATTTAGATTTTAAGGCTTTTTAAATCGAAACTTATTACTCAATATTTAACGACACTAAACAACAGTTTGTGCAAACATCTATTTAATAAATATATCCCCTGCCGATTGCTTTCCTTATTAAACTGCCGTGTCCTATCAGAAATAACAATATATCATTACTCGTAAATTGTCTTGCTTTGTTAAGACTTCTTTTGATTAATTCAGTATATACTTTGCTTCTGCATGAGTTTTATACTCTTTCCCTCATATTAGAGAGATTGTTAATAGATAGATAGTATATAATATATATGAAGTTGAGATTAAAACGCCAGACGAAAGGCGAAAGCATGGGCTTGGTTGTGATTGACTAAACGAACGTTGTCTCATGTCGCGTATTTGCGCGTTAGACGAGAGACTGTTGGCAAACCAAAATCGTATGGAAGACGCCATCGTTTCTTCTATATATTTAAATAACTATACGAGGTTTTGAAAGCATAGATAAGTATTAGGAAACGTCTTATAAACAAAGAGGAAGAAGACAAATTGTCATTACATGGCACTATTAAAAGCACCTTCAAACATTTAGTTTCGGCGTATCGGAGTATTCGGATTCGGAAGACAATCAGCTAACAACTATTTTCTTTTGATCAGCATGGTTTGAAAATTATTGTTCAAGAGCTAATCCCTACTCTAACATGTATAAATTGGCAATTATTAAATTTTATGAAAAAATAAATAAATAAAAAGTCTATATTTTTGTGCTATAAATATTACATAAAGTTGTTATTGTATTTGATATAAGTACACGACCTCCGACGGAGTGAAGGCCTTTTCCAAATTCATTTGTCTTTCATATTCGCACTAATTTCCAATCTTTATCTGCTTTTATTTCAACTTCCCAGGTTTCTGTTGGGCGTCTTCTTTTTTTCTTTCTTCCCACTGGGCTATTCCAAGTAAGGGTGACCAATATGTCATCACAAACGCAGGCAATGTCGAACGCAAACGCCCACTGCCATTTCCACCTTAACTTTATTGAGTGAGTGTATGACGTCAGTTATATTTGTAAGGGTGCGTACAGACTATGTAACATATTATATAACTTGTGTTTAATAACACGTCCACATTATGTAACCTTGTTATTCAACATTATAACATAAAACAATACTGTACACATTAGAATAACAATGCAATATAACAATGTTATATAACCATTTTAAATAACAAAAGAAAAACAAAAAATCGTAGATGCTGGGTTCGTCCTAGCATACTTATCAATAACATGTTATTAAAACATGTTTTATAACATTCAGTGTCCACATTATCTGAAACATGTTGTATAGCAATGTTGTATAACATGTTATGTTATATATAGTCTGTACGCACCTTAAGGCTTCATATTTTTTAACGTTGTCTTTAATTTTCATCAGACAACGTTTAACAAATTATTAATACAATTAAATTTTGTAGAAATGTACTCTAACTTACCCTCTACTTTATTGTATAAACCCAAGAAGGGTTAAAGGAATTGAAACTTAGTTCTTGATCAACTTAACCACAAAGGATTGTATATTTATTGATCGAAAGATATTTTTTAAAATAAGAAATGTGTTTATTAATTTGACAACAATTCATTATAATGTGTAGGAAACCTGAGAAATACCTGTGACTGGCCCTTCCATAACAAACTTAATTATAAACTTCTAAAAATATATATAATTTAATAACATTTTTTTTTTAATTTTGTTTTTGGTTTTTCAATTGTTTTCAAACCGCCTGAGTTCATGAGTGAGTGTGTGGGTGCAAGTCAGTGAGTGAGTGAGTGAGTGAATTAATGAATGACATGTGTAACTACATATTAGGTCTCAGAAGCATCTCCAACACTGCGTAAGGTGTGTTTATAAGCCAGTCCTTTAATCGTATTTTTAGATTGTAGACGGTGAGTAGGTAGGTATTAAACAGCCTATTTAATTTGTAGCATATTTATGAGCAGTGTTGGCCTAGTGGCTTAAACGTGCGACTCTCATACCTGAGGTCGTAGGTTCGATCCCCGGCTGTGCACCAATGGACTTTCTTTATATGTGCGCATTTAACTTTTGCTCGAACGGTGAAGAATAACATCGTGAGGAAACCGATAAATCTTAGACCCTAAAAGTCGACAGCGTGTAGGTAGACAGCCTATTAGATTTAAAAAATATGATCATGAAACAGATTCAGAAATTTGAGGCCAAGACCTAAAGAGGTTGTAGCGCCACGGATTTATTATTTTTTTATTTAATTTATAGATATGATAATAATCTATCAAATCAATGGCCCACAGATAAACATCTAAAAATATCAAACTTATCTATTTAGTAAACGCTCAACCTTATTTTCGAGTAAGGGATTTAGTGTTCATTTCAATTTCACCCGAAACATTCTTATTTTACTGGGGACTTTAAGACTGTAGTTCGAGACGACTTTGGAAGAAAACCTCGAAAATTGCAATCACGCAAATTGAAAATTAATGGAGCACGAAATCCAATTTTGTATTAAAGCTTTCTGGTACCTACGCATTATCCGCGCCTTTTCAGAAGCAATCATGATTTTAAGGACAATGTAATATATGTGATTTATCAAAAGGGCACTGAATTACATAAAAGAGTTCGGTTGACACGTTAAAATAATACATTGTACGACAGAACAATTTTATTAATCACTGCCTTTGACGCAAGATGATAAGGTGGCGGGAATATTAAATCGAGTTTCGTTCCCTTATGGCAAACAATATAAGATGTAATTGACGACATATTGACAATTAAGAGTTCATAACTCTATAGTATTAGAGCAGTGGTGGCTTAGTGGCTTCAGCGTACGAATATTATCCCTAAGGTCGTAGGTTCGATCCCAGACTGTGCACCAATGGACATTATTTTTATGAGCGCATTTAACATTCTTTTTGTTTTTTTTTTTTTCGTGGGGAAATGCGATACGCATTCTGTCCCGCGGCACGGTTGTCTGATGGTGAAGGGTTATGTGGGACTCGCTGCTGTGCATACCTAAAACCCCACAGCGCCACCAGCAATCGCCCGAGGAAACCTTATCCGCATCCAGCCACGCGATCAGCCGCGCATTTAACATTCGCTCGAACTGTGAAGAATAATATCTTGAGAAAATCGGCTTGCCTTAGAAACAAAATATCGACGGCGTGTGTCAGGCACAGGAGGCTGATCACCTACTTGCCATTGACAAACTATTATGAAACAGATACAGAAGTCTGAGGCCCAGACCTAAAAAACTTGTAGTGTCACGGATTTAATTTTATTTATTATATATATACATTTGGACACATATAATCAAATAGAGTTTCTCTACCACATGGAGGTAATGACGCGAGTTACATATTTAAAAAAAAAACCTGAACGGATATAAATGCCAATTCATTTATTTATTTTAATATAATTTGTGGTTAATCAGAGACAGCATCGGACAGTACACCATTAGTCTATTGATATTCTATATCAGTGTCATCTTACAAAATAAATCATTATTTTAAACCTCATTTAAATCCATTCTTAAAATTATAATTAATCTTTAAGATTTCTTTTCTTGACGCAGACGCAGGAATGACAACGTGACGTGTTCGTCCTAGGCACAAGATACACTTCCACACTCATGCCTGAATCTTCTTTTTCCACCCAGAATTTGAATCCAAAAATTCATATTTGTTACCGGTTTGGAGTTATGTAAGACGGTGAATGGCTCACGGTGTCCGCTATAATAGAGGACACCGAGAGCCATTTCTGCCAAAACCCTCCATCTTTTAGTCGATACCAACTCCGGGGAAATAAAAGGACAGAAAATACAACTTTTTGTACAGGTGTGATACTTTTTGACATTCAACACCTTTTGTCTTCAGTCTCCGTGACCACGCACGCTGTAAAGCACGCGAAACGTCGGTTAAATTTAAAATTATGAAAAATAATTGTAAATACATAACTTCAATCTGGTTAAAAATTGTTTTATTAAATGTGTAAAAGTTATGTCAATAAAAGACAATACTATACCTTATTAATATAAAATTCTCGATTCAAAATATATGACATGATATTTAAGTACCTACCTTCAAGCGATATTTGAACAAAGATATTTTCTGAATTAAAACAATCAAATGAATGAGAAGTTTTAAAGTAGAATCAGTTTCAATGTCTTGGAATATTAGTAACAAAAGTACAATTTTACCGTCGCAAAACTTTTGCTTAAAACCTAGCGATCGGCGCCGTTTTCGTTATGGATTTATCTTTTCTTATTGGGAATAAAAGAATTGAAGGTAATTAAATAATATAATAATTAATTAATAATTAATAATAAATAATAAATCGTGAGTAATGTTGAACAAAAAAATTCCAATATTGAAAAATATTTTAATGTTTATCGATTTTACTTCCATATAAAATTCCAGATATGTTATAATATATATATGTTATATATATATATAATTTTCACCAACCAGTAGGTTAAGGTGAAAATTATATATGTTTTTGCCGATGACCACTTTGACTACATATTAAAGCCTTTTATTTCTGTAATTCCACGATTACAAAACAAAATATTTGGTCTACACTGTGTCCTGGGACTCATGGGTCTCTTCTTACTCTTTCTATTTTTTCAATACCGGACAACTCTAGTCCAATACCGCTGTGATTTTCAGATCATTCATCCATAATCTGATAATTTTCTTATCCCAAGAGCAAATCGTGAGAAATAGTCAAGAAGCATTACCAAATAGCAGCCACGAGATGGGAGCATTTAAATTAATTTACCTAAAAGATACCACACAAAGATACAGCATTTAGAATATTGTTAACCTACGTAGTAACAATAATAATTAAAAATTTATAAATAGAAAATTAAAACAAATTGAAATAGTTGTGGCAGTCCTTGTGGCAGTGTACCTATAATGCTGGCCCCATTTTCTCGCTGTACTGCGATACTTATTCTTTGAACGAGGAAACCAGTTCTGGGGTCGCCGATACTGTCTACCAGGCGCCAACTTAAATAACTTCAATATACAGACACCAAGTTATTATAATTTGGCTATATATACAGATAATTATAGCCCATCGTGAATCGCTCTGAAGAAAGTTAACGAAAGTTTCAAAATAAAATAAAATAATGAGAACTTGAAGAAGTCTTGACTTTATTCTCTGATTTTATTGCCGTTTTTGTCGAAGTTCGTACTAAAACATTTATATCTACTTTCGATCACTTGAACTATATGATAAGTGTTTTATTGACCTTATTGACGGCAATTAAAATATGAAAGATTTTTTAATTATATTTGTTTTAATATATCAATTAAAAACTAAATAAACAAGATTCATATAATCATTGCATACATAAGTGGCGCTACAGCCTTGCTGATCATTTGTCAAACTCATAAGCAGGTGATCGATCAGCCTCCTGTGCTTGACAATCACCGTCGAATTTTTAGGTCTAAGGCAAGCCGGCTTCCTCACGATGATTTCCTCACCGTTCGAGCGAATGCTAAATGCGCACATAGACCGAGAGTCCATTGGTGCACTGCCGGGGATCGAACCTACGACCTCAGGGATGAGAGTCGCACGCTGAAGCCACTAGGCCAACACTGCTCTAATACTTTATCATTGCCATTTATTTAATTAGTGAAGATAAAGTACATCTGCCGAGAAAACTAACTAAAAGCCAACACTATATACCAAAAAACATATCGACCTTGAAGCCTCCAAACAAACACAAACATATATATAATATATATATCTTATCCTACAACGTGCGAAGGACTCTTAGTAGAAAATATAAAATGATTTATCCAAATCCAAGAAATTACTGTCAAGCATTTTTTCATTTACTTAAAATAAATCCAGAATAGTTGGCAAACAGAAATACCAACATTTCCATATTTATCAGTATTATTTAAATGAAGCTCAGTCTCAAATTATTCGTAATAGCTGGAAAAGTACTCGTTATTCTTAAGACTTTAAAGTTTTAAAGTATATCTCTTAGGTCGATAGAAAAAATATACAATTTCACAACACATGTTTTCACAGAAGATATCTTATTATTGTGATAGATATATATATATAGATAGCTGGCGATCGCTGGCCATGCGTCATACTCGTGAACGGGTGCTACTTGTGGTGACTGGTCGTACTTGAATTCATGTATGCGGTGACGTTGTTTCGACTATGTATTTGCGTGTTGTTCCCACGAGAATGTATTTCACCATGCCTCCTACTGATAGAGGACAAATCTTTGTTTTAAATTTATTTAATTATTAAAACAAAAAGCTTGGCGATTAAAAAGAATGGCGGAGAGTTTATTGCCAGTTCTTCTCTTACGCCCTTGATTTGAGAACTGGCAGGAAATGTAAAATCAGAAGCATTTAATGTGTATTTCTTTTTTTGACGTTCATAAGTGTACATTGTGCTACCTACGTGAATAAATGATTTTTGACTTTGAGCATATGCTACAACAACGCTTAAGCTTACAATTTATACTTTCTAAGTATCTTTAATTAGACGAAACTTTACCAATACTCATCAACCACACAGCAAACATACATACAGCTAAAAACTATATATTATTAATAACTATAATTATTAGCGAGATAGCAGCCTCCGACGAGACTATTAATTTTAAAGATCTGGTTTTATTTTGTCAAGTAATTTAAAGAAAGTTCCCGATTTAGTTGACATCAAGTTTGCAAACATAGCATCATTACATAGTAAAGTCTATTTTCACTTCATCTGAACTTTACACCTACGTCAATCCCAAGGGTAATTGTTAAATATATCATTGCGAACCCTAACATGACGTCAACTTGGTCCTTAATAACACTAGGTATGGTCTCTAGACATTATTAATTTGATACGAAGTAACTACGAGGTACAGAAATGGAATTTAACAATTCACACAAACTTCTAACAAGAGATGTAGAAACTATAACTTGAATAATGGAATGTTAATTTACAATGAGCGTAGACGGTACATTACTTATCCCAGAGATCATTATGTTGGAGGGTTACAAGAGATCCTTGAACTCATTTCTTTTAGCCGATTACGATGGAAGGGTTGATTTCTAATGAGGGGATATTTTTAAATTCATACTGAGTAGGTTATAATAATTAAAAACGGATAAAAATAAAACAAAAAATAAATTTCGGGCAGATCTTTAGTGCTGGCAGCTTTCCCCACTGTATTGTGATACTTATTCGTTGAGCGAGAAATGCACCAGCTCTGGGGTCACTGGTACTAACACCAGGCACCAACTTAAATCTTTAATTAGCGCCTGTGCACTTGAAGCCCAAGAGTTTTTGCTCCAAAGTAAACAAAATCGAAGTTGGAGGAAAGTATTTTGTTCAGTTTCTAATTTTTCTCACATTTCCATTTTTCAGAATTTAAAAAGTATTCCAAGATTATATATTTCTATAACAAAGGCCAGTAACGCACCCACTAAAAATGGGTGTCTATGGGCTGCGATGACGGGCAGTCAGTTTTTAGGCGTCCCACAGGCTCGTTTGCCCCCCTATTATATAAAAAAAATAACGTACAATAATATCAAATTAATTATCTTAATCTTTTCTATGGATTCAAATACCAGACAACCATAATAGTCTAGTCGACAAGTTGAAAATGGAACAAAATAGAGATACTACTCTTAAAATTATGTGCGATAGCTCATTGGATCCGGAATGACGTCTAGAAAAATGTGCTAAAAGCGTGTATTAGCACATAAAAAATTGCAAAAGTTATAGACCATTAAAGATGAAAAAATAATGGCATTTAGTTTTTTGCCAATATTTAATAAACTATTCATATTTAAGAAATTTCAAATAAAGATTTTGAAAGAGGAGGAAATTTCTAATAAAAAACTCCTGACTCCTAGAACTCTATCTCCATTATTTATAATGTTAATTTAACGCTGAAAATAGGTCTGCGGTTGACAATTTTAGGATTCGCGCGTGGCGTCAAAAGCGACTACGGCACATTAATTAATTTATTTAAGGTATTGAATATTTTTTTTTAAATTTGAAAAAATTATGGTGTATTTTGAACACTATAATTAATTTATTCCTGTTGAAAATTTTACTTAAAGTTAATTTTTCAACAAGTTAAATAATTGTTAACTAACGAAATTTTCTCGAACGACCGTCTTAATTGTAAGTGAAAAAAAATGTTTAAATAATGGTCGTAAAAATATTTCGCTTCGTAGAGCCTTTCTTACATACATACTTAACAAGATCGTGCCATAAAAGTTAAAAAAATATTTATACTTTGTTTATAACAATTTTTTTACTTAAACAAAAACTTAAAAATCCATGTAATGATGTTAAAAATTTTTTTTTTTTCTAAATCATCATATAATCGTTTTTTTATTAATACAAGATATTTATTGATTTGCAAAAAAAAAAAATCCCGCCATTTGTTGATAAATTTTTTTTAAACAAATTGATTAAATCAATATTTTTTTAAAAAAATTTAACACAACTTTATTACATTAAAAATTTTATGATTTTTAAAAAAAAATGTTTTCCTTAATAACAATTTTTAATTGTTTATAATCGTTTTTTTAAATTTTCTATTGTTTAAATAATTAGTTAAGAATTTTTTTTTTCCTAAAAATCATAATTGACAGTCTTCTATAAAGTAACAGAAAAAAAATTTTTTTTAATCAACAATTCTATTGTTTATTAACTTACCAATTTGTTATAAACAAATATTCAACTTTTGTTTATTTTTTTTCTAAAACTTCTAAAATTAACAAAAACAACCATATATAACAAAGCATAGAAAAAAAAATTTTAATTTTAAATAAAAGTAATATTCATGATAATCAAAAAATTTACAAAACAAAATTTTCTATACTTTGTTATATATGGTTGTTTTTGTTAATTTTAGAAGTTTTAGAAAAAAAATAAACAAAAGTTGAATATTTGTTTATAACAAATTGGTAAGTTAATAAACAATAGAATTGTTGATTAAAAAAAATTTTTTTTCTGTTACTTTATAGAAGACTGTCAATTATGATTTTTAGGGAAAAAAAAATTTCTTAACTAATTATTTAAACAATAGAAAATTAAAAAAAACGATTATAAACAATTAAAAATTGTTATTAAGGAAAAAATTTTTTTTAAAAATCATACAATTTTTAATGTAATAAAGTTGTGTTAAATTTTTTTTTTAAAATATTGATTTGATCAATTTGTTTAAAAAAAATTTATCAACAAATGGCGGGATTTTTTTTTTTGCAAATCAATAAATATCTTGTATTAATAAAAAAACGATTATATGATGATTTAGAAAAAAAAAAAAATTTTTAACATCATTACATGGATTTTTAAGTTTTTGTTTAAGTAAAAAAATTGTTATAAACAAAGTATAAATATTTTTTTAACTTTTATGGCACGATCTTGTTAAGTATGTATGTAAGAAAGGCTCTACGAAGCGAAATATTTTTACGACCATTATTTAAACATTTTTTTTCACTTACAATTAAGACGGTCGTTCGAGAAAATTTCGTTAGTTAACAATTATTTAACTTGGTGAAAAATTAACTTTTAGTAAAATTTTCAACGGGAATAAATTAATTATAGTATTCAGAACACACCATAATTTTTTCAAATTTAAAAAAAAATATTCAATACCTTAAATAAATTAATTAATGTGCCGTAGTCGCTTTTGACGCCACGCGCGAATCCTAAAAATGTCAACCGCAGACCTATTTTCAGCGTTAAATTAACATTATAAATAATGAGATAGAGTTCTGGGAGTCAAGAGTTTTTTATTAGAAATTTCCTCCTCTTTCAGAATCTTTATTTGAAATTTCTTAAATATGAATAGTTTATTCAATATTGGCAAAAAACTAAATGCCATTATTTTTTCATCTTTAATGGTCTATAACTTTTGCAATTTTTTATGTGCTAATACACGCTTTTAGCACATTTTTCTAGACGTCATTCCGGATCCAATGAGCTATCGCACATAATTTTAAGAGTAGTATCTCTATTTTGTTCCATTTTCAACTTGTCGACTAGACTATAAAGAAACATCAATTTAAGTATGTATAAGTTTAGTTTGGAAGTCAAAGTTCGATGAGATCGTCCTAAAAAAACTAAAAGACTGTCTACGGGTACCTCAGATATTGTATGTGACTTTTAAAACTACGTGATTTTATTTTTATTTGGGAATCAATAAAAATAACAAAAGATAGTCAATGCTATTCTAAAAGGTAACTACACGACTTACTTCCAAAGCTACAATAATGCGACTTTTAGAGCTATTATGGATTTGAATTTCTAAAGCAAATGGCAATTGTCCTTTGCCCAGGTTTGGGTTTTGTTTGTACAATAGATTATGCTTTGCCTGAAAAAAGGCAACGGGAAATCCCACGTTTTCAGAGCTATTTGGAGCACTAACATAAATAAACCTATTTTATTTTAAAAAGCCTTTACAAGCAGATAAACCAGCTGAAAAAATTGGATTTCCGAACATGAACCAGGCATCTGGGGTTTTGTTCTATTATTTAAGCTAATTCTATAAACAAGAGCGCATTTGGCAAGAAAACATTAGGGAAATCAAATTCGTAAATACCGATTTTTGTTAATTTCGATTGTTTTAAACTTTTTATTTAAATGTAGCTTATTTTTTCCTTCTTCATTCTATTGCACACATTTAAAAACATCATAAATTATAGATCATTCTCGAACGCATGACTAGGCTAATACTGTTTTTTTAATACGGGGTAAACGGCCAGGAGATAATATATATATATGTTACATGGAAAGCGTCCTATTTTTGAAGCGTATACTATGATTTGAAAACATACTATAAAGGATTAATGGATAGCAAAAGATTTTTAGTTAATTTTATAAAAATAACTCAATTATATAATATTTTAGTTTTAATTGTATAATAGTTTAGTTTAGTTGTATAATATTTTTAGTTTACTGTAATAAAATATATATATAATATTATATATTTTATTATATATAATAAAAAACACGTGGCCCTCGGGCTTATATGTCTGGGCCTCAAATTTCTATTTCTGTTTCGTTGATTTTTCTTAATAAGAAAGTAGTTGATCTGCCTTTTATATCTGAGACTCCCTTGGCACGTTTACTAACGATTGATTCCTTAGAAAAATACACAATTAAAAAAAAACATATTTTACATCCGTAAATGATATGAACAAGAAATTATTATATATTTAATATAACTTTT
Source organism: Pieris napi (assembly GCF_905475465.1). Lineage (NCBI taxonomy): Eukaryota > Metazoa > Arthropoda > Insecta > Lepidoptera > Pieridae > Pieris > Pieris napi. The sequence continues at coordinate 2,175,359 of NC_062240.1, read as the reverse complement.
GTTTTCGTTAATTGTGATCAGCTACTGTGACATGTCAGCCCTGCGATTCTGTAACTCACTTCGTGAAGTGAGTTACAGAATCGCAGGGCTGATGTCTAGAGACATTTAGTTATCTGTCAAGAGTCTATTAAAATGTTGTCATATAAACGCCATCTATTGCCGCAGTTAGTAGTTCTTAAATGTAAGATCAAAGATAATATTTCACTGTACTGTAGCGTTCATTATTTTAAAAATACACTTGGCGTGAATTTGTTGAAGCCATAACTGCGTAATATCCTCCGGGTGCAATAGTCTGGCATTGATACTTAACCGCGCATAATATTTGGCATTTCCCATGAAATTTGCATCATCATTTGCCAAATGTCGGATATTCCCCTTGTAGGCACGAGTCTATTTCCATTCTGAAATGTCGAAGCTAGCGGCTCAAGTAGGTACCGCCAGAATATTTGAATATTTTAAGTGTCACTGAAATAGATTATGATTCAGCATTTTTTATAGTATCTGGAAGCCAAAATGTAAATTTATTAAAGCGATCTTCGAGATTCTTATTTCCGATTCTTTAGCAATTCTCAAGTGGGATTTGTATACTTTACAGTCTGAACAAATATTTAAATGATATCACGTGATCTGGTCAATGATTAATCTATGTTTGGAATGGCTCACAGTTGAGTCTTGCGATTGAAATAATGGTAACAAAATGTAAACTAAAATAAATATGTATGAAATGCTTCTAATTTTACATTTACTGCCAGTTCTCAATTCAAGGGCGTAGAACGGAAAAGAAGAACTGGCAATAAGCTCTCCGCCACTGTTTTTAAGTTCAAGTATAATACTACTACTAATACGAGATTATGCAAAATCTATGAAGTATGATCATAAGCTTCTAATCACGAAGTAAAATTTTTTTTTATATACAGGAATGACACTTCGAGCTTAGACTCGTCTGTAAATCATAAGCAATGCTCTTTTCTCAGCAAGCATTAATTGGCCGCATAGAATATCGCGTGAGCTCACGGTTATTAGTTTTTATTAGCTCACGCATCCGAATTACTCGAAAACTGTACTAAAAATCCTTTAAACAACCCGTTTAAATATTTTTAATCCCACAGCAAGCGAAGCATGCGAGTTTGTCAGTTAAAAACAATTTCAGCGACAACACTGGACGACCCAGCACTTTTGTGGCGGCCTCTGTATGGACCGGGTCCAAACCGCAGCACATTAACGGACCCCTGGGCCCAAGCACGATACGAATGGAACTACTAAATTGGAAACTATTTCCCGCGTATTAACTGCCGTAATTAGTATGAAAACGGTATCTATAAAACGCTATCCCGCTAACACTGATTATCAAGTTAATAAATGACAATTGGAATGTATGGCCTCGGTTATAGCGCAATATTGTCCAAATTGCTGTTTTTAAATTGGATTAGTGTTATTTATCCAACCAGCCATATGAATGCTGAGAAATTCTACTTCTTGATACAATAGAAAAAATCGGTTGTCTATAAAGTCGGTTTACGTGATAGTTGAACGTGACAACGTCATAAGAAAATACTGAAAACACTGCACTTCATACTTGACGAAATCATGAAAATGTATTATTGTATAGCAGCCGTCCGCTGCTCGCATCGCTCACTCAAGTAGGACAGAGACAGAGGTCGAACGCTGCCGAACGCGAAGTTCGATTGTGCCTCTTTGTCGCTCGTTCCGCGCTCTCGCTTGCACTTCAAGCCTTAAATGGAACTCCTCAGAGCAAGGTTACGCCGCAAGCGTCATGTTTTTTCGTACGTGCAGCCGACTCCACCGAATTATAAGACGTTGTCACGTCAAAAAGACCCCTAATGAGAACTCAACCGAAGTAACTAAACCTAAACTAGTGTAGTTAATATAAGTGCAAATGCGGTATCTCGGACACACGAACAGTGTCCATACATTATAGAACACAAAGACTAAATTAACATCACCTTAATTTTAGCTATTAACTTCCCACTTTTGTGAACTTTGTTGTGAAAAAAATTAACCAACCAGCATTTAACTACATAACATGATAATTGACTATATTATATCTGTGGTCACTGGTCATACGAGTTGATCAGACAATGATAAGTTCAAAATAATGTGTATGCATTTATCATATTCTGACTTATGGCCACATATATATTCTGGATTCTGCTCATAATAACGTTACATTGTTTGTAAACGTGTGAACAATTATACTAACGATTATCGTTAGAATAAAACAGACGCGTGCTCGCAATTTTTCAAATCAAACATGTCATTCGAAATTCAAATCGCAATGACTTCAAAACAGAATCATACAACTGTACTACTGCGAAATGATTACAGTTTTTAATTATTTTACGCTCGTCGTAATGAGATATAGATGCGTTGTAATATGATTCTTACCGCGTTGGTATAAAATCTAATTTCACATACACATTATATATTGAAATGATGTCACAGTAGAAAATGAACACATGGTGTACGCTGACGTGATGGATGAAATACCTGATGTTGTTATAGGTTTATTTGACAGTTGACGCAAATATTCTGATAATATTGAATGAGAAAGCGATTTTATTTATCCAATTTGGTAATGTCTCATGAATATCTCGCAAACAAAACAATTTGAGGAAAATTAACTAAGTACTTTTATTTGTGTTTACTGTAATATATTCGTATGAATTTATTATACCCAATAACCGAATATATTTTTAAACAATATCACTGAACTTATAATTCCTCAACTCCATACATACATTTAGTTGGACTTTAACTATTTACCAACATATAGAGGCTATGATCTATGTAAGCATTTGTAATCGACAAGGGTCTATCACTTCCTATTCCAAGTTTAATCACTGTTTCTGTCACCGTGCAACCAAATCTTGCATTCGAACTGTGATTCGAACTCACGTCCTCGGGTCGCGAATCGAAATTCACAAATCTATTATTCATGATATATGGTTATGGTTATGGATTCTGGTGTATGTAACCATACACCAGAATCCGAATCGAATTAATGTTGACAATAAAATTAAAAATAAAATCACTGACGCGATAACCATTTAAGTCTGGGCCTCAGATTTCTGTGTCTGTTTCATGATCATTTGTCAATCTAATAGACAAGTAGGTGATCAGCCTCCTGTGCCTGACACACGCCGTCTCTTTTTTGGGTCTTAGGCAAGCCGGTTTCCTCACGATGTTATCCTTCACCGTTTGAGCGAATCGCCGGGGATCGAACCTATCGTACCTCAGGGATGAGAGTTAGCCGAAGCCACAAAGCTAACACTGATTTTTATAGTGTTATAATATATAGACAACTAGCTGACCCGGCAAACGTTTGTTTTGCCGTGTATATTATTTCTAGGAAACATTTTTTTAGTTCAATAAAAATAACTATCTACAACTATAAAAAATAGAGGTCAATCGTAGAGGGGTGAAAATTAGGGGTTGTATGTACTTTTGTATGTTGACATAAAAAAATAAAAACAAAAAAACTGCCTAAAAAATGGGGTGGAATTATTACTTAGGAGTTTGAAAGAGTAGCCGATTCTCAGACTTACTGAATATGAATAAAAAAATCATAAGACTGGGTGAAGCCGTTTCGGAGGAGTATGGGAACGAACATTAATACACGAGAATGTTATGTATTAAGAATATCACAAAAAAATCAAAAATACAAAAGATGGAAATTGCCAGCCTTACTGCTAAACGTAGCTTCTTCCAGACATAAATATACTATCGAAAAAGGCTATATACCATCATGTTAGAGAATGTATAATTTTTTATGCGCGCAATTTTCTAGTCTATATACGAATTAAGGCTTAGTTTTTTCATTTGTGACTTACAAACTTAAAAATGTGATTTTATTTTTCCGATATATTTAGAAAATGGTATAACAATGGGAAAGGTTACTTATTGAATTTGCATATAACAAATCCGCTGGCGCTGTAACACAAAATGTGTCTTGGTCTTTCAAAAGTTCTTCCGCAATATCAAAATAAAGGAAACTTTAAACATGACATCGAAAATTGTTTTAATAAGATACCGTTTTTGTAGCGAACATTTTTGGAGCTACAATTAAAATGCTCATTATGACGTTCATTTCAAAGGAGCATTTAAATAGTGTAATAAGAAACTTTCTCAGTTACACTGAGATCTAAGTATACAGGGTTTTATTAATATCTATTTATTTTCCAGTAAGATTAAAATATTTTGAAGCTAAGATGCTGATCGCTAATGAGTCAACGATTAAATATATATTTTGCCTATGTACTACAACGCTAATGTGTAAAAGACGATATTTTGCCTATGTACTACAATAACGATTGCGATACACATCTAAGCGTTTTTAAGGCATTTTTTGCCATGCACCAACACTATGTGGAACCAGCTGCCTACTGACGTATTTCTGAACCAATTCAACTTAGGGTCCTTAAAGAAAAGAGCGTACCCATTTTTAAAACGCCGGCAACGAAATAGCCAGCTCTCTGGAAATGTGAGAGTCTATGAGCTACCGCGAAGGTATAACTTAACATCAGGTGAACCTCTTGCCAGTTTGCAACGCTATAAAACCCCTTTCAATACTATGATAGAATTAATAAAACCATCCGTACTCTGACAGCACATAAAAGCACATCGAACATAAAGCCTTCTAAATTCTGCTTTTTAAAGTCGGAAAAAAACAGTACAATAAGCGTTGCTTTAAAACTTGAAAATAAATCACAATCTGTTCCTAAGGGTTTCTTTAAAAAAACTAACACATACACTGCAAACATATTTGCTTCATACGGATTTCGAAATCAACCCAATCTGATTTTTATGTAGTTCAGTTTCGTGCCAAACCATTCCCGTTGGCCCCAAATGACTCGCATGCTTGCTAAATGAGATATAAATTATAATTTTATAGCGTGGAATCTCGCGACACGTTAGAGCGAACTTCCGTACGAATTTTTATGAGTCTCGAGACGACACACCAGGGAGCCAGTGGCTTTTGAAATGACTGGTAGGAGAGAAATGGAGATTTTACAAATGTGGAACTGTTGCGACCATATAACGGAGATTACTATAAGAATTTTTATTGCCAGAATATTTTGCAGGAATTGAGAGTTCACTGTTACAAAATTTTGCAAGGTATAGTATGTTATAAACTGTTATTATCCAATTTTGATTAAATATGCTGACTTTATATCAGTGACAGATGAATTGATTGAAGCTTATTGATAAGGCCAATACGAAAACATCTTTAGTTGCGCCCCAACCGTATTTTTCAGATTTGGCCCCCAGCGACTTTTTCCTGTTCTCAGACCGCAAGAGAATGCTCGCTAGACAGAAATTTTGCGCTGATGAAGAGGTAATCGCCGAAACTGAAGCATAATTTGATGCTAAAGACAAATTGTACTTTAAAAATGGTATCGAAAAATTGTATGTCCGCTCTCGAAGGAAGATGGAATGGATGGATGGAATATGGAATAATCAAATCAAATTCTATAAAAAAAATGTTTATTTCTATGTTAGCCTACGACCTTTTCAGCCCATCTAATACTGTCAACCCATAGTGTGTGTTGAAACCTCCAGCTTTGCTGAATGCATTTTCACGCAATAAATTTCTAGTACTTATCACAAACTTGTCAAATAAACATATTTTTGAAAATTTTGATAAAGCAGTGTTGTATTTTAACTAGGCTAACTACAAACATATTAAACTTCGATGATTTCATTAGGTTTCCAATTAAAACTAAGTTTGGCATCAATTTTGATAACGAGTAGGTGCGCAGCGTGACAGGCAGGTTGTTACCCGAGACGCCTGTGCCCCCAATAGAGAGGGAGACGCCTCACTCCACAGCGTGTTATAAACAGTGAACCAAAAATAATACAGTGTAAACTCTTTATAACGAATTTCGAGGGACCAAGCATTTTTCTTCGTTATAGAGAGTTTTTGTTATACGGAAACAATCAATTAATAATAGTATCAATCGCTTATACTGGGAATAAATAAGGCGCAACTCTGTGAATACAAAACAAACAACATTTAAAGCCTATATTCTAGGTTTTATAAATAAAATAATATAATGAAAAAATTAAAATATCTTACATATATTATGTCAAGTGACATAAATTAAACATCGTCGATCAGACGACAAATACAACATTACAAAAGAGTTTATATAAAATACAATATAGACAAGAGTTTGTAGAAGAAAATATAATATGTTTTCCTTACACATATATATATATATATATATATATACGCACCATCATCACGTATGATATATATATATATATAATATATATATATATATAATATATATATATATATTATAGATAGGTGACGATGGTGCGTTTAGTAACTGAGACGAAAATTTCCTACAGGCAATGTTATCTAAGAATAATGGCACACGTGTTAATGTAATTAACAATAACAAAGGCGAGACGGCTGTTTATGACCTCAGGTGTCTTTCTTAGAAATTTCGTCCGCAATAGGTTAGTTTTGTAAGCTGTATAAAAAACAATTCACTTAAGTATGTTGTTGATGTCTAAATATGAAAATATTTATTCGTAATAGAGAATGTTTTACTCTTTTTACATTTTAGAAAGTTTTCGTTAGAACGAGTAACGTTATAAAGATTTTACACTGTAACTTCTATCTACTGTGACAAACTTTAGTTAAATATAATCTTGCTGCTGTAAAAGCAAATTCAGTTTTTACAGAAGAAAGTGATTTACTCTTATTTTTTACATTCACTCTCAAAGTGAATGACTTGTGAAACAGTTGCGTGCATCTTTAGGTCCTAGTTTAAATCAGAACTCACTACTTAAAATAAATATTAGTATGTTACCTTCTCGTGTGCATAATTTATATATATAAAAATGAAACCCGTTTTCCGTTAACGACATAACATGAAAACGGCTTGACCGATTGGTCTGATTTTTTTTTTAAATATTCCTTGAAGTACGAGGATGGTTCTTACGGAGAGAAAAATCAAAAAAAAATTGAGTGAAAAAGTCTAAAAACATCACTTTTCTATATTCCCATACAAAATATTCGTAATAATACTTAAAAGTCAATTTGAACTTTAATACCATACCATAAAGTTCAAATGTTAGTGGAGGGGATCCGGAAAGGTAAATTTTTAATTTTCGACATAATGTATTTGTCGTCTTATCAACTTTCTTTTTTTATCTTACTAGCTAGACCGGTGTCCCGAATAGCAGAATAAGTATTTAAAAAAAAAAAAAGAATCGACTGTTAGGCGGTACGATATTCGCCAGGCCAGCTAGTTTACAATATTTTAATTATACATCAGCCTTAATTTAAAGTATTTAGCCCAACTTTAAGAACAATTACAAAATATAATACAGCGTGTCTGTGCCGAAATGTCCAATGCCCATGATAAATATTACGCTTTAATGAAAACTTTACATCATATTTTCTGGATCGCTCACCTAAATTAAAGGTAATTTATATCCCAATGTACACAGGCGGTACCCGTTCGAGCTTTATTAAGCAAATAAAGCAATGAATTGCCGAGCTTTCATAAATAAGGGTGGTAATTTGAAATTTTATTATTTACCGCGTACATACATATTGAGGAATTAAAATTTTTATCTATTGAATCTTAGCAAATATAATACAAGTATTAAATATAAAAATTCTTGCTAATATTCAAAACGTTAGTAATGGTGATGTTGGTTATTTCGACTATGTGTTTGCGTGTTGTTCCCACGAGAATGTAAGTGCGTGCTCCTATTTCACCATGCCTCCTGCTGATAGAGGACAAATCTTTGTTTTTAATTTATGTTATTATACTATTTAATTACTTAAAATGTCACATGGGACATGGTGTAATGGTTGCAGCTCCTTACAAACTTTGTGTAAAACAAAAAACTTCGCGATTAAAAAGAGTGGCGGAGAGTTTATTGCCAGTTCTTCTCTCCCGTTCTATGCCCTTGATTTGAGAACTGGCAGTAAATGTAAAATTAGAAGCATTAATATGTATTTCTTTTCTACTATAACTCATAAGTGTACGTATACATTATGTAAGAAATCGTTTTGTTTAATCATTGTCAGAGTGCCATAACCAAAACCTTGTAACAATATATATCGATTATTACGATTGAAAATAGCAAAATCAGTTCTAATAAAACTAAGTACGAAATGAATATTATTTCTTACAATCTCAGCGACGTAAGATTTTCTATATTGTATTGCTTTACGTTCAAAACAGCGTGAAATTAAAAGTAGGAATATCGTGAGACATTGCAGATGGCAATTCCGAGCCCCACAGATTATAACAATTACCCACACACAGCCATAGAAGAATACGGAATTTGATCGTTGAAGGGCGTGTTTTAATTCTTTTCCTTTCTGAGTTTTAGCATCATGTAATTTTTAAGCTATTCCATAGATTTTATCGCGGGCTTTGAGAGCGGCGACCGATTCTGGAAATTCCGTAACGAAAAAACCTAACACACGATGACGTAATATAGGTGCGGCCAATACGCGTTAGAGTGGGACAGAACGCATACTGGGTATTCACATCTCTCTGACGAGATCGGTGCAGCCGGTGCGCGTTAGAGTGAGACAGACTATATAGGCGAGTAAGTCTGAGTCAGGTAGATTGAATTAATTTATGAAAGGAAAAACTTGAATTAATATCAAAGAAAAAAAAATACTGCATAAATAAATACATAATTATAATTGCATAAGTTGAAAAAAAAATATGCAATAGCTTTACCGAAGTAGTCCCCGAGTGCCACACGTTTTTTTTGGATCCATTAAATTGGACTAGTCAGCAGTCTAACTCGCTACTGTATAACAATACTTAAATCAGTTGGTACGTACGCGTTCAAAGAATAATGCAATCAATTTATAAGATGGACGTTTGACAGCTGCTCTTTACTCTACAACCGACGTTTATTTTGGATACAAATGTTGACACGAAATTAAACCTTTGTGCACTAATTATAAAGTCTAATTTTAAATGGCACAATGTACGCGTCTCGCACAATATGTAAATTATTTCAATAAACCAATGGTTAACGACGAATATGTAGTTTAAGAATGCGCTTTTAAAAACGATACGGTATAAGAATTTGTTTGATCAAAGGCATCTTTAGAATAATAAGTTTAGTAGAGTTAAAATGGTAAAAAAAATATACCGCAATTTACGAGCCTAGGCTTGACATAACCAATTACAGCCTTGCGATTCTGTTACTCACTTTTCGAACTCACACAGCGGTTTTCGCAGCGGCGGTCTGATAAACAATAAACTACAAGCTCCCTCCTTATCAGAATGCCAAATCGTAAAAGGACTGCTTTATGACTGATTTGTGAGTTCGAAAAGTGAGTTACAGAATCGCAAGGCTGGTGCCTAATACGTTTTGTTACTCCCTTAAATCATTCACAACTAAACGAAACGCGGGTCTTTCGTATCCTATCCGTTTTTAAAAATAGTAGTTTTGCTAGATGAAACTTATGCGCTCAAGGCTCAAAATTGGTAAGAACTCTATAACACCGAATAATCACACACTCGCCCGCGTTTCTAAATAATGTAAACAAATCTCTGGATCTCTCTAATTACCTCGCACACATGAAATTATTTTGGCTCAGTTGAAATCCTTACACCACGAACATGATATATTAGCTTAATGTTTTATTTGAAGAATTTCTAAATGTTAACAATATGTACTATAATTTTTAGGTTCAGATTTCGTATTTCCTTACATTGCATGTAAAATAAATAAATCAGTGGCGCTACAACCACTTTAGGTCTTGGCCTCAGATTTCTGAATCTGTTTCATGATCATTTTTTAATCTAATAGGCAAGTAGGTGCCTGACACACGTCGTCCACATTTAGGGTGTAAGACCTGTCGGTTTCCTCAAGATGTTTTCCTTCACCGTTCGAGCAAATGTTAAATGCGCACATAGAAAGAAAGTCCATTGGTTCACTGCTGGGATTTGAACCTACGACCTCAGGTATGAGAGTCGCACGCTGAAGCCACTAGGCCAACATTGCTCTGTATACATTGCATGTATGTAGACGTAAACATCAGCCACCGACAAAAACCAACTCTAGGTCTTGGCTTCAGATTTCTGTATTTTTTTTAAATAGGCTGTGTTCGTGTCTCACACCGTTGAATTATGGGTCTAAGGCATGCCAGTCTACTAGAGCGTAAGTTAATGCGCACGTGGAAAGAAACATCCATTGCCTCAGCTGCAATTCAAACGCATAATATTAAAAGCGAACTACAATTAAAACTCTGCTCTTTCTTTATAAATTATGGATTAAGTATCACACTCACTAATGAATTAATAAATAGTTTATGTCGAAATGAAATCTCTCGGCTTCAACGACTTTTAAAGCTATTTGTTCAGATTCAAAGCCAATTACCGAGAATCATCATGTTGAAGAAAATCCTTTTCATGAGTTATTAAAAGAAATTTATTAATGTTACAGACAAAACAGCGTTTTCAATGTAATTTGATATTTTTATTCATTGAAATTTATTCCATAATTACCGAGAAAGAAAATCCTCTGTACATTATCAAATATAATAAATTTAATATTATAATGTATATTTATTTTACGTAAAGTAATTTTTGTTAATAATATAATTACTCATAATATTATAGTTTTAACATAAAAACATGTAGTGAAACTTTTTTGTGAGATAAATAAAACAGTTGCCGGATGACGATCCCATCGGCCACTGGTGAAATAACTTGTGACAAATGTTATTTCAAGAGTGCCATGCTGTTGCTTTCGGACTTCACCCAAATGGGCAGGCACGACCGGGGCAGTCTCACAGAAAACCGGCCTGACGCAATGCAATAGGTTCATCTTTTTGTTATCGCGTTGTTTGCCTTAAGTGAGACTCCCGGAGTTAGACTACCGGATACCACTGATCATGCGGGTAGGTCTTTTCATGACTTTACCTTGGCATATGACCTGACACAAATGGATTCCACAGTTGCGAGAACTATTGCACAACCACACTCCACAATTGCTATGTACGTCTTTCGTCGTGGTGGCGCAGCTAGAGACCTTCTTGGATACCTTACACATAGTTGGGCAGAGGCATTTGAGTCCAAGGGGCCTCCCCCTAGTAGTTAGTTTGAGTATAGCAAAAGCCAATAGGGTGTGGCATAAAGCACCTCTCTTGGAATTCCTATGGGCCTAGATTTCCTGGTGTTTCGTTGAGATGTGGGGTCTCTCTGCATCTTCTTCTATTTACCACGGAGAGTGTTCAGAGATGTTTGGATTAATACCTGGAGCTGAGTGTCATCATCGGACGTCGAGGTAGAATAGAAAATGCTACCCGTATTACCTCGCCGTCCGTCTTTCCGCAACTGAGCATTTTTATGGCAGTTTTTGCCGCGCACCACCACTAAGTGGAACTAGCTGCCCACTGAAGTAATTCACTGATTTCCTTGGTTAGTCGCATTGCGAATGCAACTTACCTGGTCTTTGAATCGTGGTCATACGGTAAACACATCAAGAAAATCGGGTTGTCATAGATCCATTCACTGACGTTTACTAAAGATGTATCAGTGTAGCAGTTCCCGAATACGAGGGCAAGACCACTTATAAATGATTATTCCAATTGTTGCAGCTCAAGATATATATCCTATTCTTATCCTGTTAAACGATAAATTTTACAAAAATAACTTTTGAACTACGGCAAAGCGTATTCTTGATACAGATTTCTCACTTATTAGAAGTATTTTTCATTAAGCTTTTAACGAACTTTCTACCGAAATATGTAAAAGCTCACTGCCGGGTTAATTAAGCTGCATAACTCATTATCTTTTCCATTACACACGTTCTGTGAATTCTGTATCCCTTTAGGGGTATCTACATTTATTTAGCGTTTTACGGCCTCGTATTACAAATCTGTTGAAGTACATTTTAGTTGCTTAGTGCTTATTTTTATAGAATAATATATAGAAACATTACCTTATGATAATAATAAAAACAATACTATATCCCTTATTTTCTTTTCCTAACACACTAACACAGAACTTATTATTTATGTTTGTCCTAAGCTTTCGCGTGTTAGTAGACGTTGAACATTTAAAATAATTATTTAAATGTTCAAAAATAGTAACAGTCTCGCTGAAACATTGTCAAAAAGATAAAATTCTCTTTGAATATTCGCAATTAAAATAAGATCAAAGCTCAAAATGTTTTTATCAATTTTTATACACTTTAATAAAAAATATTTTACGTTAATAAAAATAGTTGGCCTATATTTTGACCTGGATAATGATCATTATCTGAAAAAAACTCACTGAAAAACAGAGATCTAATTAGGAGCCACTTGCCATACCTAACCTTTTTATTCAGTCTAAAGAGATTTTATGTTTTAATTAAACACTGGTATGAAGCAAAAATTATATTTTTTTATAGCATTCGAAAAATCCCCTTTATAATTTTATGACTCTGGCTGGTCTTTATTATAATTTCAAACTAGCTGACCGGGCAAACGTCGTTTTGCCATGTATATCATTTATAATAAAAAATAGGGGTGGATTGTAGGGGGGTGAAAATTAGGGGTTATATGTATTTTTTAATCTTGTATATAAAAAAATAAAAATAAAAATTTAGGGGTGGACTACCCCTAACCTTTAGGGGGATGAAAAATAGATGTTGGCCGATTCTCATAGATACCGGATAAGCACAAAAAATTTCATCAAAATCGGTTAAGCCGTTTCGGAGGAGTATGGCAATGAAAACTGTGACACGAGAATTTTATATATTAGATATATAGAAATATTACCTTATGATAATAATAAAAACAATACTTAATTTCCTTATTTTCTTATCCTAACACACTAACACAGAACTTATTATTTATGTATGTCCTAAGCTTTCGTGTGTCAGTAGACGTTGCGTGTGTGTATATGTCTTTGAAGATATGTTTTAATTCACATATTTATTAAAATAATTATTTAAATGTTCAAAATTATTAACAGTCTCGCTGAAACATTGTCAAAAAGATAAAATTCTCTTTGAATATTCGCAATTAAAACAAGATCAAAGCTCAAAATGTTTTATCAATTTTTATACACTTTAATAAAAATACGTTCATAAAAATAGTTGGCCTATATTTTGACCTGGATAATGATCATTATCTGAAAAAAAACTCACTGAAAAACAGAGATCTAATTAGGAGCCACTTGCCATACCTAACCTTTTTATTCAGTCTAAAGAGATTTTATGTTTTAATTAAACACTGGTATGAAGCAAAAATTTTTTTTTTTTATAGCATTCGAAAAAAAACCTTTATAGTTTTATGACTCTGGCTGGCCTTTATTATAATTTACACACCTAGCTACGGCCCGTGACTTCATTCACGTGTAAACAGGAAAGCGTATTAAAATACATTATATTACTTATAAGTAATTATTTCCCTTTTACATATCCATTGATAAAATTAAGTACAGAACAGTACAAGACGGTCCACTAGGTTCTACCGCCCGGGTTCTTTGCTTTAAGAAGGCCATTGGTCATACCGATAAATAAAGGTTACTTAATTTTTAAAAATCCAGCGGAATATTGGAATATATTAACATCACGGCAATAGAAGGCGTTTACTCCCTGACCTGTAAAGCACTCGAAACGTCGGGTTATATATATGTCAGAGATTATATAATGTTTTTTTTATTAGAATGGCAACACCACGCAATATCATAAACATCTTGCAGGTTGTAAATTGTCAATGTGTCAAAGTGAATTTGTCAGTAGCGCGTTTGTACCTGGCTACTATTATTTGCTTCGAATCTGCAACATATATTGCACAACAATGTGTTTAAGAACTTTATAGAACATAAGAATATGTCTTTTTCTAATTGTTTTTTTTAAAGAACATTAGAATTTGTCCCTACAACGTCAGATAGTATCTGTATAAAATGTAACTCGCCGAATCTATTCTACCGTACTCTACAAATGTATTTACCCGCCTAAGGCACTTCTAATTCCCAATCTATTTACAAAATAAATAGACTATAATCGTTGTAGCACTCGTTAATTATCGTTTACTTTGTACCAAACGAATCCATGTTTATACAACAACGAGACGGTCGGAATAGCGAGATGAGAAACAAGAACACTGTCTGTAATTAACATGGTAATTATAGGCGTTTAATTGCCTCACAGCTCATGCCTTGAGTATCAAACGGGCGTGACAAGATTCCAGAGAATGAGGGCGGCTTCTAATAATGATCGTTAGTAAAATAGTAACTTATAGTGCGTAAATCTTAAAGCTAATTACCCACAAACACGATGTTTACTTAAAGGCTATTTTACATTCGTTGTTGAATATTCCAGGGATTTTGTCTGATGTCTTGGGGACTGGTTTATTACTTTTTTATCACTTTAAATATGTCGTAACTTCTAATAAGACGTCAACTATAATTAATATTTTATCTAACTGAAGGACAAAGAATAGTAATAAGTATAGAATAATTGTTACGTTATGAACTACGAAAACATTCAGAGTAATTGTTTTAGATGAAACTAGTTTATGTCTCTCGGTACCTAAAAATAATACGCATATATCTCAATTGATAACTACTCCGAATTTATTTATAATAAATATGAATATGTTCGTAATTTTATTTCTATTAAAAATACTTCTTTGATGTTTTAATCATGTTATATGAGTCTTAGTCTTTGCGCTTTAATTTCATGTCACACAAAGAGCTGAAAAGAAAATTTTCATAAACATGATATTCTGAAGCTCTATTCAAAAGCTAGCCTGAGGGGATCCATCTATATTTTAAACATTCGCCCATAGCACTAGCTGAACACAAAGAATGGCTTTTCATATTAAATTGAATTCAGTGGTTCATTGATTTTCAATTTGCATGGGACGTACATTGAACGGAGAGGACAGCCGAGCTTCAAATAGGCAAATAAATCTCGGAACAACCAAGAACACGACTAACGTCCGGTTTCAAAATACGATTCGTAGTTCATACGTGTTGTTTTAAAAAAAAATAGTTAGCTAGTTAAATAAAGTTTATTTAAATGTCACAAAAAAATATTTCTATGTAGAAATTATGTAATTAAAGAAATTGACTTTTTTTTTAATGTTGACTATGCTAATTTCAGGGTGTCGGTTTTTGTGACGGTGTGCGCGCGCATCGTAAAGACTTACTCTCAATTGTTCCCTAACGCATCAAAAGAAAGCCTACTGTGACCTTCACACACCGTCGACTTTTTTAGGGTCTAATGCATGACGTCGTCTACGCGAGGTTTTCCTTCACTGTACAAACGAGTTTTAAATGCGCACATAGACAGCCTGGGTTCGAACCTAAAATAAATTAAAAAGTTAATGACGTGGCATAAGTGATATAGTATCTTATATTCCATAGGGTGGGAGTCAGATAGGGCCAACGATTCTGAGTAGTTCTGAGTCTGTACAATCAATAAAAATATATTAATTTTTGCCTCCATGACTCACCGGTTATATACAGTCCAGATGTACTTTGATTGCCGGTAAAATATTATACCTAGTATATATGTATATAAAAAATAAGATGCATATATATTGTATGCGCTAAGACAACTAAAATTCCAACTGAAAGTGTGCTACTGCGTGCTACGTAAAAGCTTGTCAAGTCTAAACTAAGTCATGTCACCAAGTGAACAAAAGACAGTTTCCTGTCATTTAATCTACATGAAAAGTCTATTTTGCGCGAGAGGTGGTGTGCATTGCAAAAGCGTGCACGTACCGAGTCACCCGACCGTTCGCCGACCAGATGTATTGGAAACCTAACGGGATGTCTCGCAAATAGTATTTGAGTCGCATACTAAATACAACCAGTAACTGAAAACCGTAGTCGCACGTAGGACGCATGAATTTCAACAAACCATTTATGGTAAGATGGTTTATATTTCGAATGAAAACCTGACAAAAACTTGCTTATTATGTAACCTTCATATTCTGAGTTATTTGTCATCTCAACATTTACTTATTTATTATTTCCAAAAAGCAAATATAGCGTGTTTACAATATTCTTAACCTACATAGCAATAAATGTGACGACTCATTGGTCTAGTGGTTAGTACCCCTGACTGCGAATCCATGGGTCCCGGGTTCGATCTCCGGCTGAGACGAACATCGATGTGATGAGCATTTGGTGTTGTGCTTAGGTCTTGGGTGTTTAAATATGTATTTATATGTCTATCTATCTATAATATGTATGTATATCCGTTGCCTAGTACCCATAACACAAGCTTCACCAGCTTAGCATGGGACTACGTCAAATGGTGTGAATTGTCTTAAAAAAAATAATAATAATAATTAAAAATTTCTAAATAGCATTTTTTTTGTATACATGTGTCTTCACTAAGACATCATAGAACATTACGATATAGCCTAACTTAAGACTAATAAGTAATTTAAGTCTAACCTAGTTTATTAAAAAGGATTTTTATCATAAGGAAGTGTCCAATAACACTACATACAGTCTCTATTAAAGTAGAAAATTAAAACAAATTTTGAAAGTTTGGTCAACAACATTTCTTCGCTGTATTGCGATACTTATTCGTTGAGGAAAGCAATGGAGGGTCCCCAATGCTATCTACCAGGAGCCAAGGTAAATCTTTAATTAGCGCCTTTGCACTTTATTACCTTTATCAAGTAATTTTATAATAAATTCACTATGTTCAAGATCAAAAAGCCAGTTGTTACACAATTCATTGGATAAAAATATTATTACATCGTAAGAGATATTTAACAGTCTCATTATGGATTAAAAGGTTAAGAATAATGTTGAAACAATTCTAGACAATTTGTCTTATTGACGATTTATGACCAAACCAAAAACTATACGTAATTAGGACCAGTAAATTGGATATAAAGTTTTAATATGTTATAGGAGGCGAACGGGCAGGAGGCTCATCTGATGTTAAGTGATACCGCTGCCTATGGAAACTCACATTGCCAGGAGGCTTTTGCGTTGCCGGCCTTTCAAGAATTGGTACGCTCTTTTCTAGAAGGACCCTAAGTCGAATTGGTTCGGAAATACTTCAGTGGGCAGGTGGATCTTCATAGTGGAGGTGCGCGGAAAAAATGCCTTAGAAAACGGATGGTAAAGTCCAGGCATTGCACTGTCACCACTCAACCAACTTTTCTTTACCATATACTTAATATGGTCTTTAAGATGTCTAAGAAAAATTGTAATGGATAATTTTTAGGTTTAAATTTTTTGTTCAAATAAAATGAACGTGTTTAATTAGAACGCGAATTTAAATGTTCGCAGAAAGATTTTAAAATAATAAACGTAAAAAGTATCAGTCAGATTCTTAATAAGAACAATTCTTAGCTTCGTTTAATTCTATACAATGGTGCAAACGAACCAAGTTTTTAATTAAATTGATATTGAAATTGGCAGTCACGTTCAATCGGGCAGAATCGAATGAAAACTTATGCCGCGCAAAACTAATTTTTATTCCTACTCTTATATTTTTAGTGTCTTTCATATATACATTTCTAATAACTAAAGGGTATCTCAGCGGCGATTATAAACTTTAGATATTTATAAAAAATTAAAATTGTATTTGTAATATTATAATTGCAGTCAATTATAATGTATTAGTACGGATTTTATGTACCGAATATTACACCGTCAAGATGTATTCCATCACGGTGAATGCGCTCTTCAAAGCACCGCATATTAAAGTGTCTGCAGTTGCTTAGATACGCTAATCTAAGGACTTTCGATACTTTTTGTGGAATAGTCCATTTATCGAGGAATGCTATGATTAACATTCAACTAATCGAATCGAAATCTAATTAACAGGGGTAAAATGCAGCACTAATTGAATAAATCATTCGTTGATTACGGCAATAAATTTTTTAAGATTTCTTTTAGGTGTAGGATTTAATGGCAGAGGAAAATTACATTGAAGATATTTTAGATGACATACATTTGGTGTATAATAATATCTATATTTCTATTAATATTTGATATGTGTCATAACAATATCATTTGTTTAAAATCGGAGTTTCACATATTAAATGAATAAATGAAACTAATAAAATATACTTTCTTTTTTCTTTAAATGTTTAGTTTTTATAAATGTATTAACACATAGTTGCATACAGAAATATAATACCATTTACATAATTAAATGAAAAGTAGAGCAACTGGCGGCCTTATCGCTTTCGAGCGATCTCTTCCAGGCAACCAATGTGAGAAAAAAAAATTAATTAGATAAGGTAAGCAAGAAGTGCAAAAAGACATATGGTTATTGAAACAAAACTAATAGAATAAAACAAAGCTATTAAAACAAATGTAGACAGTGATTAGGACAATATTAAAAAAAGGACACATGAATGTTTATAAAGTTTCATTTGTAAAACATTATATACAGCTGTTGATATTTGGTGACCCACAACACAGGAAATAGGAATGTCCCTAGCGTGGGGAACAGCGTCAGACTACCTACCATATAATTTTGTCATCCTTCTAATATAATAAACGCGAAAGTTTGTAAGTATGGATGGATGTATTCTCTTTCTTGTAAAAACTACGAAATGGATTTTAATGAAACTTTACAATAATATAGCTTATACATCAGAATAACACATAGGCTACAATTTATAAAGATATTGTGTGAATTGTCTAAACTATCCAGTAGGAAAAACTCTACCATCTGCGAGGTATTCTGGCGTGCGCTGCTAAAACCGCTAGAGTTACACATATAATGTATGATGGAAATGTTTATCTTAAATAGTCCTACAAAAATGCATGCTACAATATATATTTATGTCTTATGTATAAGCCATTATAGTCAAAATAGTGAGTCATAACTACTATAAAAATTCATAATTTATTTCAAATACACATTTGGTAATTATATATTGATTCCTAAATGAAAATATATACTTTTATCGCTTCTGGTATTAAAAGTATAGTAAAGTAGATATTATTATTATCATTTGAACAAATATTACAAAGTCGCGCGCACCAGCTTCCTTTTAAATAATTAATAAAAAAAGGCATATACAATTTGCTCATTCTAACGCAGCACGAAAGGAATTCGACACTTAAAAATAATTGAGCGAAAATCTCGCCATAACAAAATACACCTAACGAATTTTATGTAGGCACTAAAACTCAATCCTAAAACCCAGCGTCAAATAAAAGTACCCAACCACAACGCCGTTTCCTCCCAGAACAGTCATTTTGCGCCACCAACCGAAAATTGTCACCTCGCCGTCTTCATTTGCAACAAATATAGGACCCGAGTGCCGGCAATAAATTGCTAAATTTATTTCTCTCTTTCTTTTCATCCGTGCTATTTTTCAGGATCTTTGTAACGGAGACCGACATTTAGCACCAATTCCCTTCCCTAAAAACATTGCAGTGAACAGTTAGGTTCGTATCGAATAACGTTTTTATTGAATAAATGAGACGTAATATTGTAAGGCTATATTATTTAACAACTATTATTTTAATGTGACATTATTCTTATTACCCTTGGTGAGTGTAACTTCAAATTAATGTCTAAAAATGAGTCCAGTTGTTAAGCGCAAAATATTAATATTTTATCCAACTTCCTGTGGTTTGAGTTGCGGTAATAACGGACAGACGGCGTCATACATAGTATTTCTGACCGCTGATTATATATAAAACATTTTGACAGCTACAGGCACCTTCGAGCCAATTACGGTTAAGGTCAGTACTCACATACGGTATTACTCGATCGAGCTAAACTGTCGAGTAAAACCCACGGCATGGGCTTTCGTCCACACATTGAGCATTGATCTATCGAGTGAGGCACGCCGTTCAGTCTTCACCGAACCGTTCGAGCCAAAGGATGTCCGTGCAACAAAGGAGACGGTGGCTGTATTTAGCAAGTCTCACAGTGCTTTATAAGAAAATCAAAGAAAATGAAAATAAATTTATCATAACATTCAGTTCTCTAATTTTTGTGGGAGTAATCTTTTGACTTGATATTCCATATATATAAACACTCACACTGTCTATATGTGTTAAAGTCTTCTATAGCGCTTTTGGAATAAACTCGCAAATCCATTTCTCTTAAAAACACGTGTTTCAATCACGATAAACAGTACCAGACCTACGCTCGCCTCGCGCCACTCGCAGTCACGTACACACGTTCGAGTCAAGATTGACGGCTCGCTTCGAGTAGGTTCGAAGGATATTACTTTGAGCTTTGAGCCACTTTCATTTAATTCCATCGAGCCGGCTCGGTGCGAGCCTTCGAGCTGTGAGTTTTGCGGTCCACACGTTGATTTTTACTCGACTTCGAGTAAAACTATCGAGTAATACCGTATGTGAGTACTGACCATAAAACAGACTTCTTTCCTCCAGAGCAGTGTTGGCCGAGTGGCTTCAGCGTGCGACTCTCATACCTGAGGTCGTAGGTTCGATCCCCAGCTGTGCACCAATGGACTTTCTTTCTATGAGCGTATTTAACATTTGCTCAAACGGTGAAGGAAAACATCGTGAGGAAACCGACATGTCTTAGACCCAAAAAGTCGACGGCGTGTGTGCACTGGAGGCTGAAAACCTACTTGCCTATAAGATTTAAAATGATGAGATTCAGAAATCTGAGGCCAAGACCTAAAGAGGTTGTAGCGCCAATGATTTTTTTTTCTTTCCTCCACATTATCAAGTTTGAAGTCACAAGGATCATTTGTTCTCTAATATATGTAACTTTGTCCTATTATGTGTAATTTTTGTTAAAATGGTTCATTCGTAACGTATTCTGTTTTCTTTCACTAAAACATAACAGATTTTTACTTTAGTTGGCTCTTAAAATAATAACTGGTCCCGTGAAAGGACTTTTATCAACCCAGGGGTAGGTATTAAATCGAAATGTCAGCTGCAGAGCCCTTGAGCTTGACAATAAAGTAAAATAAACCATTGTTTTTTCTTTCAAAATGAAATAGAAAGTTATATTGTTTTGTAAGCATTAATATATTTTGTTGTGATACTAGATTCTCAAATTATATTAAGATAACTTAGGTCGCTTCGTATATTGTAGACTCCCGAATTTCGTCTTCTGGCTTCGCAAGTTTTTTTTTTATAAAATTCAAAAATGTGAGAATCACTTTGATTTGTATGTATATTATTTAGGCTTTTAAGGATCAAACATTTCATATAAATATAAGAATCTTGATTGCTTTGAAACACATTTCCATCTTTCTCGCTCATCGCAGGATCAAGGTCGCCATCGACGGAACATGTTCCGACCTTACACCCGTAAACGCTGGGATCCCACAAGGCTGTGGCCTATCCCCGACCCTGTTTATTCTGCATATCAATTATATGTTAATACTTAGCTAAAATCATTGCTATGCGGACGACAGCACCTGGGATACTCTACACTGGTCGGGTAGGTATTTCTCCGATGAGTACCGGAACAAACTTGTCTCTGAAGTTATTTTGAAGTATTTTCCACTAAATGGAAGTTAGTTTCTCAGAAGCTTGGTGTGCTCAGCAAGGCAAGGTGGTACCCGGCCACCGCTTGCTATAAAGCGCATATTCGGTCCCAAATGGAGTACTGTTCTCACCTCTGAGTAGGTGCTCCCCAGTACCAGCTTCTTTCGCTTGACCATATTCAACGATGAGTTCGAATCAAACCAGTCCATTTTCGAGCGGCTTGATCCAACACCAAGTGTTACGTAGAGATGTAGGATATCTGTGCATCTTCTACAGCATTTACCATGGTGAATGTTTAGAGGACTTATACCTGCAGCTGACTTTCTTCATGTCGTTTCACAACTGAGCGTTTAAAGAAAAACGCTTTTTACCGGATTAAAGTTATGTATTGACTGCCTAGATATCATTGCAAAAAGACTTAGGGAACAGAACATGTCACCAGATTATGTAGATATTGTAAAACACTGTCTCACATCAGGATACTTAATGTGGAAAGATGAGTTCTATGTGCAGGTTGATGGAGTAGCCATGGGTTCTCCAGTGTCACCTATAGTCGCTGACATCTTCATGGAGGACTTTGAGGAGAGAGCTCTGGCCAATGCCCCGGTTAAACCTCGACTGTACAAGAGATATGTCGATAACACATTTGTAGTACTCCCCAATGACAAAATATCTGCATTTCTAGCACATTTAAATTCAATACACAAGAACATTAAATTTACTGTTGAACAAGAAAACAACAACTGTCTGCCCTTTTTAGACATTTTAATTATACGCAAAGCAGATGGCACACTAGGTCACACAATACACAGGAAGGCAACCCACACAGATAGGTACCTCAATTTTGAATCCCACCACCACCCTTCACAACTGCTTTCTGTCGGTAAATGTTTGTTTCAGAGAGCCCAACGTCTTTGTGATGATGCCCACCTCGAGGAGGAACTACAGCATGTCAAACAGGTGCTACACCGAAACAAGCTGCGCATCCCCCGGCTACATCACAAAAACAAAAACAAGACACAAACAGTTCCCCGCCAGCCAGCCTACTTGCCATATGTAAAGGGAGTTACAGATAGAATTAGCCGGATCCTAAAACGAGCTTCTATTCATACAATTTTCAAGCCGCACAAGAAGATTCAGCAATTCCTAAGACCAATCAAAAGTAACACCCCATTGCAAGATGCAGGTATATACAAACTGGATTGCGACTGTGGCCTGTCTTACATAGGGCAAACTAAACGCAATATGTCCAGCAGACTCAAAGAACACATTGCAGACATAAGACATAGACGACACACAAAATCAGCAGTCTGTGAACACATACTAGATAGGCCTAATCACTACATACGCTTTGACCAACCGAAAGTACTTGCGAAAGAGAAAAGATTCTTCCCAAGATTGGTACGCGAAGCCATTGAAATCAAAAAACACCCCAATTTCCATAGAGAAGACGGCCTAAAATTGTCAAACACCTGGGATCCAATAATATCCAAATTAAAATCTCAAAAAGAAAAACAATCCGCGAAAATAGAGGACACCGTGAGCCATTTTTGCCAAAACCCTCCATCTTTTAGTCGATACCAACTCCGGGGAAATAAATACAGATAATGCAACTTTCTCTGCAGCTGTGATACTTTTTGACATTCAACATCTTTTGTCTTCAGTCACCGTGACCACGCACGCTGTAAAGCACGCGAAACATCGGATAAATTTAAAATTATGTCAAATAGTTGTAAACTTATAATAATACATAACTTTAATCCGGTAAAAAGCGTTTTTCTTTAAATGTTATGAGTTATGTTAATCAAAGACAACTGAGCGTTTCTTTAGGCAGTTTTTGGCGCGCACCACCGTTATGTGGAACCCGCTGCCCATTTAAGTATTTCCGATCCAATTCGACTTAGGGCTCTTCAAGAAAAGAGCGTACCAATTCTTACAAGGCCGGCAACGCACTTGCGAGCCTACTGGCAATGTGAGTGTCCAGGGGCGGTATCACTAATCATCAGGTGAGCCTCCTGCCCGTTTGCCTCCTGTTAACACACACAACAGAAAAAGATGTATGTTTTATTAGTTTACGGTACTATCACAAGTGATATATTTTAATATGTAAAAATCTAAATATAAAATATATATAAATATTCATAAAAAATTCTAACCATGTATAAAAACAACTATAATCAAATATCTACTGTACGTTCTAATTAAAGTAAACAAAATGGCAGTTGTTATTTCACGGTTATAACAATTTTTATCTCATTTCTTGATATTACAAAAATACTTCCCTTTGACTTCAAATTCTCACAATTCAGCGAAACGAAATTAGATAAGGATTACCACCTAAATTGCTCATTCCCAGCCATCTTCAAATATTTTAAGAATTATCTCAAAGGGCTTCAAAGTTAAAATTATAACTCTCGTATTTGTTTCGTAACCCGTTTTTTATACTTTTTGTTTATAAATAAAAACACTTTTTGAAATCAAATCCTGAATAAACAAAAGTCCCTAATTGTCAATTAAAAATAAAAACGTCCAGACACGCCGTCAGTAATTATATAAAGCTTTAAACGGAATTGCTAATAAAAGTAAAATAAACGATTAAACATCGCACATCCGTTCCATTTGGCGCAATAAAAGTTCGATAGGCCTTATAAATAAAGAATGGGACAAAAACTATGACTGAATCATGATATCCATTTATCGTTGGACATACCCCGAGGATTTGGCAACCGATACATGATTACGCACTTAGCCAAGGGCGTGGACTCTGGATTTCTAATATAACACGCTCACCCTCTTTACATTGGTTTATGAAATTAATTCTAAAATGAACCACGTAGCGAACGTTTGGCATCACAATGATTATGCTCTTCACACATTATGTACATATTAATTAATCCAACCTGGTATGTTTTAAGCTCCCATGCATTCCCAGGTATACCACTGAACAAGCTATGGGAATAAAAGTAACAGAGACGAACTTAAAAGAATAATTTTCATAGGTTAAGTGGCATCTTTCTGGTGTTTGCTGTAAATGTTATACTAAAAGTTGTTAAAAGAAATAGGTCGTACTAAATTCACGTTATTTTTTATAGACTCATTGATTCTTTATATCCATTTTATTCATAAACTTATTTAAAAAAATCAGTGGCGCTACAATCTCTAGGTCTTGGCCTCAGATTTCTGAATGTGTTTCATGATCATTTTTAAATCTAATAGGCAAGTAGTTGATAAACCTCCAGTGCCTGACACACGCCGACTTTTTGGGTTTAAGACTTGTCGGTTTCCTCATGATGTTTTCCTTCACCGTTCCAGCAAATGTTAAATGCGCACATAGAAAGAAAGTCCATTGGTGCACAGCCGGGGTTTGAACCTATGACCTCAGGTATGAGAGTCGCACGCTGAAGCCACTAGGCCAACACTGCTTTATTCATGAACTTATAGAAATGTCAATATTTACTGAATTGATAATATTTATGTTTTTAGGTAACTAATTTATTTATAATCATATCTTATATGTTATGTAAAGAAGAACCTTATCCAGTTATTTCTATGCGCAACCGTCTTAGACCGGCACGGCTCTCAAGCGGCTTCCCTCATAAAGGTCACTTGAAGTGATTAACTTCACGATAATATGTATTTTTTCTGTTTAAAACAATTTTGTTTTTCTCGTATAATAGTGCTGTACGCAAGTGTTAATTCACCCAAAATAAAACCCAACTCAAAGGTACGACCTCAACCCAGAATCGAACGCTTAACCAATAGGCTTACATCGAGTATGTTTATGTACAAAGTTAAAATATATTTTCATTTAATCCACGAAATCTATTTATAAAATTCTCTTTATAAACGGGTCTTTATGGAAATAAAAACGTATTTTCAATTCCCACATAAAATGTTTTTCAATAAAAGTGTTTCATTAATAAACCCACTATCTGTGCCAGTTATAATGACGCTTTCGAAAGCTCTGTATCGAACGAGGGCAAAGAACTAGCGAGCACTTGATAAAAACTATCTGCAGCCAAATAGTACGAGCACCGTCGTGTTTATTGGATCAGTATTTGGTTAAATTGAGTAACTCTCAATGTTACCCTGTCGCCGTAGGAGACCACAACGTCGCCGTTGCACCGCAAGGCTTTGTGTATGCAGACGTTTCAGCGGGGAAATAGGGGATCATGCATCCAAAATAAGGAAGCAAGCCCAAAGCTGAATCGCATGGCGGGATGCGGACAAGGCTATGCTGTTACCGTGTCCTGCCTCGGGCGATTGCTGGTGGTGCCATGGGGTTTTAGTGGGTACTCAGGAGGAGGAGGCTGTCCCACGTAACCCTTCACCACGAGGCAACTGTGCCGCGGGAGGGTATGCGTAACGCATTTCCCCAAGAAAAAGTTTGCTATAATAAGGTAAACATAACATTGTTAGACCTTACAGGGCGGTTTGTGTATAACCCCGTCAACCTTTTGGCGATATCTATAGCATAAAATGAAACCTACTTTTCTGTAAACAAAAGTGATCAAAACAATTATTGTTAAACTAGTCTAGTCTAGTCTTGATGTACATCAGAATAAATACCGTAATTTGAATGAAATAAACTTATATAATTAGTGTAATTCTAAATTTAATTGAAATAATTCTTATTTAAACTTATGTGCTGTATTTCAATACAAAGTTTAATTTATTTTTAACAAATAGAACTACAACTTTAAAATCGCGTGAAAACACTGTATAACTAACCTAAAAAGTCTTAGGTAGTTAAGTTATAAGTTTAATAATGTTTGGTACTTTGTTGTCTTTTTCTTGAGACGTCGCGTCTTCCGAATTCCTAGAACTTTACCTACTTAACTGTTTCAAAGGAAAAGCATAAAGAAGCTTTAAAGCTATAAATCCTTTCTTGTATCATTAAGGAACTTCCCTGCTTCGTTTACGACAAGGCTGTAAAAATATATTTATAGCAAAACAAATGAAAATTTCACTTTTATCTTTATATTCTATTGTTTAAAGTGCCAGTATGAGTTTGTGATTCTAAACGAGGTGTATACTTATGGATTTTTCGTATTCAGTCCAAAAACACTTATTCAGCACGGTATATTGTAGACATAGTCTAAGTAGACTATACAAAAGACGAATGAAAAAAAATTAAGAAATCTGTGGCAAGGTCCCAACATAAAAAGCGAACCAAAATTTAATTATCAATTTTTTACAATTAAAAACAACTAACAATTTTACAACATTGCAAAATAATTAACAAATGGGATATTTGTACATGGCTTGTGGAAAATATTTCTAAGCATTTTATAAAAAAAGGGTGCGTGTACTTATGTACGCGCGTTAGAAGTTATACTTCTTGGGCATTATTAAAAATAGTTTTTGATTGCATGCAAATAATTAATTACAATTAAATAATCAAAGACTGGAAAAGGAGTCATTATAGTCAATAAAGTTCAGTTTACATTTGCAAAAAATAAATAAATATTTATTATTATTCTCTTACATTAAGTGTAACATAAATTCTATTCTAATTAGAATGTTGTTTTTAAATTATGTCCAATGCCGTAGCATCTTCCGTGGGCAACTTCATTCTGTTAATTTTGTGTCACGGTGCGCGCGCATCGCAATTTCACTCTCATCAAAGTTCAAAAAACGCGCCTAAAGAAGTATAACTTCAATAATGAAATATTTTTTAATTGAATTGTACTATTCACGTTAATCGAACACAATATCTTTGTATCACATTGCGTATCTAGCAAAGAGGTTGTAATATTGTAACTGGCGCCGCTCCAGTTGTTACCTATAATTATGTATGTTAATGTATAGATGTGATAGCGTCTAACGACTTCCTACGATAAAAATGAAGTTGCGTTGAAATTTCAGTTCCGTAGTGCAAGTTTATTGTCGAATTGCGTGTGAAACAAGCAATCACAGCCTCGATCACCCTTTATATAGACATTGATTTAATTTGCATACAAAATTATGTGATGAGCTAGCTAATACTCTAATATATTGATATCTGAATTGCTTAATCATATACTAATTGGTATCTAATTTGGTATTTACTAGGTTCACTGAGGCGAATCTGCCTTACAAATTCATTGATAAATGTAATTCAATATCTAGAGATCTAAAGAAATATCTTAATTTTAAAGAAGTTATAACTTGTTTCACGATTACGCATAATATTACTTATATTAATATACAACCAAGTATATGGAGTAATATAGATCAGAACACAAACAAACCCTTTAAATGATCGTATAACATTTATTTGAACTGTGCTGGCTTAGTGGCTTCGTGCGACTCTCATCCCTGAATTTGTAGGTTCGATCCCCGGCTGTGCACCAATGGAATTTCTTTCTATTTGCACATTTAGCATTCGCTCGAACGGTGAACGAAAATATCGTCAGGATACCGTCAGGAACCGGCTTGCCTTAGACCCAAAAAGAAAACAGTGTTAGATTGATAAATGATCATGAAACGGCCACTGATTTATTCTATAACATTTATTAATTTATATTTTTTTTTTGATAATATATGATATATTTAAGATATGTAATAATAAGATAATATACATTGAAATAAATAACTAAACTTAACATAAACTAAAATATATCATTAAAAAGAGTCCCTTTAGGCAAGATTCCGAAGATACTGGCAGCGTTCCCCCTTTGAATTGCTAGACTAATTCTTTGTCCGAGGTAGCTGCCAGATCTTCGGTATATATTATTTTATCTATTATACCTGTGGTAAATATCTATTGGCGCAGATATTTACAACAGTAATTATGTAAATGAGTAAGTAAATAAAAAAGTTAATGATGACTGACTCATACTATAATAATTATTATTACTTGTTTATTTAAGCAATCATAATTTGTAATTATGTTAGCTACAATATTGTCCTAAATATTATATTAGTAGGTAAGTTTTCACTCATAAAAAAATATTATAAAAATCACACATACATTACTGCAACAATACCACACACAGTATTTTTACCATGTGCACTAGTAGTCTATTGCAATACTACAATACAAAACTACAATGTCCTTAAGTCAAGATGCCTTAACAGTAGTGTATGTAGTCGAAAACTAAATTTGTATGAAAATTTTTCGACACGAACTGTCGACTTTTACATCTTGACTAAACCCCCAGTCTGAAATGAACCGGATAGATTTAATTTATTTTTTGTAAAATCATAAGGGCGAAGTTAAATCCATCTCTAAATGTATCATGTATTTAATTATAGAATGGACGAACGCGACAAATCACTCTTTGAAATACAGAAGTATTCGTCAAGCGCATGCTACTGACATGCTTACACTAGCAAATCACATTGTTGAATATCAAATTTCCCTAGTTATTTGCAGGCGAAAATCGAGTTGGCTATGGCGGCCAAGGTAATAATTCGATATCTAAAGTCCGTTCATTGTTTGCAAACATCAAAGTGACATCTCTATGAGGGCTAAAATTCAATGAAGTCGGGTTGGTAGGCGTTAAAGGACCCTTTCCCGTTTCAAATTACCTCAAATGTAGTTGAAGTTTGACGGTTTGTGTACCTTTGGAACACTAACAGAACCAGACAAGTATGTTTGTGTTGTGGAACTGTTATTACTTTTGAATTATTAACGGTATTGGGACGGAAAGTTTTCGGTTAAATATTAGGTACAATTTTGGGTTTCATGACAAATATTATCCTTTAATATACTATATATATACGTATAGATAACTAAAAAACTCGGCAATAATAAAAATCCAAAAATATTTTTATTCTGGTATGGGGGTAATTATAGCAGTGTTGGCCTAGTGGCATCAGCGTGCGACTCTCATCCCTGAGGTTGTAGGCTCGATCCCCAACTGTGCACCAATGGACTTTCTTACTATGTGCGCATTTAACACTTGCTCGAACGGCGAAGGAAAACATCTTGAGGAAACCGGCTTGCCTTAGACCCAAAAAGTCGACGGCGTGTGTCAGGCACAGAAGGATAGCGCAACTGATTTATTTTATTTATTTATGAGGGTATGGAAGGATCTCTACGTATCGTAGACAGTAAGTGAGCAATAGTAAAGTGAATAAAAGACAGGTTAACATTTATTTATTATTTACTTTTTTATAGTCCTTAGGATTCGCTGTTATCAAAGTAATGACAGCAAAAATACAGTTGTACTGCATAGCGTAATGTTTAAGACGCTGCAAAAATTAAATTTGCCATTTCGTTAGAAAATCTTCGATTTAAGTATTTCAGAACTAAATTCCAAATCAGTCAATCAATCAATCTATTTGCAATTTAGTTTTTTATTTAGTAATTTTACAAATTTATTGAGTAACTTCAAAAAGAAAAAATACGTGTGGCACTCGGGGACTGCCGCGGTAAAGCTATTGCATAGCATTTTTTATAAACTTATGCAATATAATTATTTATTTATTTTTTGCAGTTTCTTTTTTTCTTCGATATTAATTCAAGTTTTTTCTTTCATATTAATTCAATATACCACTCTACCCAGACTCAGACTAACACGCCTATCCGATCACGCTAAACCGATGTGAGACGCAGTATGCGTTCTGTCCCGCTCTAACGCGTATTGGCCGCACCTATATAACGTCATCGTTGTCGTCATCGGTGTGTTAGGTTTATTTCGTTACGGAATTTCTTGATTCGGTTGCCGCGCTCAAAGCCCGCGATAAAATCTATGCAATAGCTTAAAAACTAAATAACCAAAATATATGGAACATAGTTTCACACATTACACCATTATTACAATATACATATTATGCAAACCATAAAACCTCATTGCGAGTCCCAAATGTCCTTGCTCCGGTGAAATCTACTTCACACTAAATAATGAAATATGAACTCACTTTGTTTGCGAATGTCGCCTCTGTAATTCACAAAGCTACCGTAATCATCGCTGAAATTAATTTTGATTTTAATTATGAACGTTATAAATTAATAATAATTCTTGATTTTATTTGTAGTGTTCAAAGACGTAATTAACTTTTGTTTCGCTAATTATTATTATTTCTTGTGTTTCGGTTAATTTAGACTTAAAAAACGAAAAAGGAGGTCATCGTTTCGACGTGTAATTTTATTTTTGGGTGTATTCAAGTGTAGCTCCTGTGTTGACCAACCTAAATAATCGAAGCGTCAATTAATTCGAATTTGGTCCCATAGACAGGGGTTTGTAATCAGATAAATAGTTTTCAGAAACAGGATAAATATTGTCAAAAAACAATGTGTATAATAATGGGAATCATCAACCTTTTAATACAATAAAACATACGTGTGAATCACACGAATTATGAACTTTGACGACCGCAGAAAAGCCAAATTTCATACCTCTTTAATATAAATAAACTAATTAAATCTTTATATAGTTAATTATCTTAGTTATTTAAAGCCGATCAATACGAATTAAAAATATTGATATGTACTGCATTTCGGAGTTTATTATTAGTAGGCAAGTGATTTTGCACATTGTACTGTCGTAGGTCGTCAAATTTTCATGAAGATATGACCAATTGTAAATATAAAAAAATACGCACTAATTACGCACTTAAAAAATCCAGTAGCACTACAATCCTTACTCTTGGTTGGATATCTTTATCTTTTTCGTAATACATTTTTTTGCTAATAGGCCAGTAGTAGGCCAGAGTTTTTGTGTCTAAGACATGCCGAAACGCACCTTCAACCTACTACTAAAATACGCGATAGCAAAGTTATTCCAACCACTAAGAATATAAACAACCTCTCGGCCTAAGCCTCTGGGGCCTTCTGGCTAGTTAGTGGTTCCAATCGAGGGAGGATTTCCATTAAGTTGGAGGAACTGTTCACCATCCTTCCTCCACAAATGCTAAGGCATACTATTTATTCAAATTTATTAAATATTATCTAAGCATCATCTTTACAGTACATTATAAAAATATTCAAAAATCTTTAGGGAATTTTATAAAACGACTCTAAAAAAGTATTAATACATTTGTGTAATACCACAGAGCACGCAAGTAATTTATTCGCCTGATCCTTTGAGATAGACAGATGACAGTCGCTACAAAGCAACAAACAAATATGAGATGCCATAAACGAGCTGTAGCATTAATCCTTTTACAAATTACCGCATTCCCGTTAACAATATAATACATTATTTTTTATGTCGACAGTAATCTTTGTTAATGTTACAGTAAAAAAGCCCGTTTGTTTTTGATAGTTTACTAAGAAAAAAATTCAGTTTATGAATAAATAAAAAACCAGCACAACCTTGATACGTCTAGGCCTCAGATTTCTGTGTCTGTTTTAGGATCATTTCTACTCGCAAGTAGGTGATACACGCCATCGACTTTTTGGGTCTAAGGCAAGTCGGTTTCCTCACGATGTTTTCCTTTACCGTTCGAGCGAATGTTAAATGCACTCATAGACAGAAAGTGAAGTGAGACAGAAACACCATTGGTGCAGAGCCGGGGATCGAGCCTATGACCTCAGGTCGCACGCTGAAGCCACTAGGCCAACACTACTCTACATTATTAATAAAGTTAGGGATCAAATTTATAATAATTTCGTTTGTATATACTTAATATATATGATATGATCTCTGTTTAAGCAGTAACTTAAGTAAGTAAAACTAATAACAAACTACCACCACTATGGCTAACACTAATGTGCAGTTTATAATTATTACAGACCTTAGTTTGAATAAATCATGAATTTATTACATTATTTCCATGACTCAACCTTTAAGAGAATTATAACATTAATTATACAAGTTTCATTTAGAACATTTGGTTATTAGTACGCATACTAAATTATTGTAAGTCATAAGGAAAATATATTTAAATGTATATATTATTTAAAATAAAACACTTTAATCATATCTTCAGTACAGCTACTGTATTATTTATTTATGTACATTATAACACTAATTAGAAAAATAAGCTTAAATGCTATTATGAAAGAATAAAACACCGTGAGTGCTTTATTAACAAAGCAATTGTTTCAGACTCAATTTTGAAAACCAACAATGAAAACTGCGCTCCCTGCAAATGAATGAGTTTATATATAAGATTCATTTAAAAATAGCATAATGAGCAAATTGCCAACAATTTATAGACAATGAGGGAAAACTGTTGACATTACTACTCCCATTACGCAGATAACGAAACCGCTTGACCGTTTGCCGAGTAATAAACGATATCTCTTTTGAAACTGTATTAACACAAATAAATACGAACACAAATATCGTATAGATTATCTACATAATTGATATTAGTTCCATGGTTAGTTCATAAATAGCGTAGCGTATAAAGCATGCAATTTGAAAACTAGATCGTGTGTTTGATGACTGTGAACTGAATTTTTGTACAAGTAATTATTCGACAAATTTGAATAGAAAGACGGATCGGCCTTGCATCAATCAATCCATACTATCTGGAACAATTGGAGCAGGCAAGGGGGTTCTTATAATATAAATTAAAAAGAAAATTAGCTAGACGCTAGACTAAAGAATAACTAACACAGAATTAAGAAAATATATTATACTAGCTGACCCGGCAAACATCGTTTTGCCATGTTAATATACATGGAAACATTTCAATAAAAATATAGACTATCAATAATAAAAAATTGGGGTTGATTGTAGAGTTGTGAAAATTAAGGGTTGTAATGTATTTTTGTTTAATGTATCATAAAAAAATTATAAATTAAAATCTCGTCCAAAAAATAAAAACAAAATGTTAGGGGTTATTATCGCACCTATTTTATGCATACAACTATGCCGCATTTACCATAGAGAGTGTTCAGAGGAATTGTTCGCATTAATACCTGCAGCTAAGTTTCATCATCGCACTTCAAGGCAGAAGATACAGTCCCATCCGTATCACCTCGAGATCCGTCGTTCCACAACTGGGCGTTCAAGGCAGTTTTTGCATCTATGTGGAACCAGCTGTCTACTAAAGTATTTCCGAACCAATTCGACTAAGGGTCTTTAAAGTAAAGAGCGTGCCAATTCTTAAAAGGCCGGCAACGAACTCGCGAGCCCTCTGGCATTGTGAAATGAGCCTCCTGCCCGTTTGCCTCCTATTACATTAAAAAAAACTTCTGAATCTTGCTAAGATAAATATCAAGTTAATTGGCAAATATAGTAGATGGCATAAATACTATTTTCGCATCCTGTGAACTAAATATCTTAGCTCGAGTCACCAGACTTGACCTTTTTAATTTTAATGAATTCATTAATTTACGTTAAACATTTCGTCAAAGGAAAGTCTCTCTACACTTTGTACTCTACACTTTTTAATTATAACAAAAAACAGAATCTTTTCGTCGTTTCAAAACCGTTAATAACTTATAACGTAACAATAATGTAAGTTATTTAATAAATGTATTTTGTCCTAATATGAGTTTAATTAAAAATGTATTTCACAATTTGATGCAATACTCTAGTCCCTAGAATGCAGATAAAAATTACATCTTCTTTTCAATTGGCATATTTGTTATTATAAGTAACAACCGATATAGATATAATTTTTTGATAAAGCTAACATAAATTATTATTACAAAAAACATACTTACAATACTTACATACAACAAACCTTAAGAAATAATTACTAAAATATATTATTAAAAGGAGTCCCTCTAGGCAAGGTTCCGAAGATACTGGCAGCGTTCCCCCTTGTCCGAGGTAGTTACTATCTTTAAAATGTGAAATACATTAAAAATTGAATATTAAGGCAAATAATTATCGCTTACTTTATTCATGTACCATATTAATTAAATATATCTGTGAACTGTCAAATAAGGAAAAAAAACAATAAAAAAAGCCTTTACTATAATTGAGGTTCCTTATTTTATTAAAAAAAAATATGCACGAGCAATAATTTTTACGACTAAATAACTCCAATGACAGAACACGTTAAATCTACACAACATTAAATCTATGTAGATTTAATAAATAAAAAGAAGACCAGTCGGTCGTTAATCGGAAAACGCATAGTTATTTAAAAGCTTTAAACATTTTTAAACTAACCAATAAAATACGGCTATACGATCAGTAATCACTTGAATGAAGTCCCCAAATCAGTAAGAGATGTTCCATTTCTATAGCTATTGGCTCAAGCCCAAGCGAGCTGCGCCGACAGAACATCGTACCTATCAGATGTTCGTGGTACGTACTATTTTTCTCAAGAATACAAATGTCTTGCCAAATTGTCTACCGAAGCAGTCCAATTTAGAAAGCAATTTCCCAACCAATTCGTTTAACAAATCAAGGGCTTAATATGGCTATTAATCGCTTTTATTCTAGTCTCCCCTATCTTATGTAAATCTAAGTGTCTCTTATATTAATGACTTGGCTTGATTACATTTTTCCTCATGTGATATCTTTCAATTTTCTTTATAACGTCAACAGAAATTCTAATTGTATACAAATTGATGTATAGCTGTTTTACTTATTGAAAAAGGAACTTATCAGATTGACTGATATATTATATTGCGGATTTAATAATACTTGAGTAATCATTTATTTAGACTTCCACACGTGTGCTCAAATTTGTATTTATATTTGTTCATAAATTTGTCGTCGGATCTCAAACTCATATCGATTATAAGGCATACAAAAGTTATAAGGCAACGGGCGGCCTTATCGCTAACAAGCGATTTCTTCCAGGCAACCCTAAAGTGGAACCATGTAAAAGAAACACCTACAGAGGGTAGAGTACAAGTAATGCAAAAATTATTAACAACAAAAAAGTGTGTGCGTGTAACCTTTACGCGCGATTGAAGTAAAACTTATAAAAAAAATAACACGTAATATACTCCAACATAGGGTACAGCCTAGTTTCATTTAAATTTACTAAGTAGTTTTTTTTAAATTACGTATGTCGGTACAATGCCGTTGCTGTCAGCTGCCACTGTCATTGTCAATGTCAGAAAATGCTAATGTCACTACTTTTAGCTGCTTTGTCAACAATCAGTACCTGTCTATTATTAAAACTTATTGTCGATTACTGCCTTTCACCTATCTCTCTTATACCGACAAATTCTCAGTCCCACCGTCAATAGTAACATCCCATACTATATACTGTAATGGTCGGTTTAATTTTTGTAAGGTAAATAGTATATACCATACATGTATCGAACTTTCAAATTGGCATTACATCTCTTGTGTCAAATAATTTTTACAGTTGTGACTTCCATTTAACATCCGTCACACATGTCAACAAATAAATCACCTTCATTGCTTTGGAGCAAATCTTTTTACAACATCATATGTTTGTACCGTGTGGAGACCAGCGTTTTCATAACAAGACAACAATGTAATATGATTACCAAAGTTTATTGGCGTAGTGTTGGTTCGAGATTTTGCTTTTGGATTTGCGATTGTCATCCCCGAGGTCTAGGTTCGAACCCCGGAGGGTGGTTAGGTGATGTAGGCAGGATTATATTTTAATCTATATAATAGACATAGATAATGATTTCACGGATTACTAAAGTATCACCCTACAAACTAATGACAGATTCTATACACAAAAAGACTTATTTGCACATTTAATAGATACTGTCATAAGTTAGTCGTACTTCATTCCATTTCAATCACCTACTTGCCAATTTAAAAAATAATAATACAAATCATATACAGAAATCTGAGGGCAGGTCTTAGGTTTATAATGTCAGTGGATTTTATTAAACAAAGTTGTTTATTTAATAATATTTAATTTTATTTATTCCTGTGTAATTTGTTAGCGTAACAATAGACATCTCGTTAAAGCGAATATAGAAACAAATGAATAATCGCTAATGAGAATACATTGTTTACATGTAATTCAAACTGTGATAAATACAGCTTTGAAAGCCACTCTAGCCTAATGACAAATTCCAACCAAAACTAATTCATTAACACGTATGCATGTCAGGATTTGTACTTAATTAAAAGTGAGTTTGTTAATGAAAAGTTTGAAGGATTTAACAAATGAACAATACAAGTTAACAAATTAATTTATAATAGCAGCCATTTGAAGTGCCGGCTAAGCACCAATGCTACGAAAAAATTTTATTTATTTATTTACAGACATTATTCACTTACATACTACCTAAAACTAACTAACTAATAGAACTAATTAAAACACTCAGTGTAAAGATAGATAGATTATTTCTAATTTACGAGTACTACGTCAAAAAAAATCTTAATTTATATTTAGTGTCCGTTCTCAAATCAAGGGCGTAGAATTAAAGAGAGTTACTGGATAACACTTTGCCACTTTATTTAATGGCAAAGTCATTGTGTGTTCTGATTGTTTGTACGGAGCTGCAACCATTGCACCATGACATCCACCGTCCATGACCACCGCAAGATCCATTAAAGTAATGAAACACCGCAATTATTTTGGAAAATACGGTAAAAAAGACATAGGCCTAAAGTATTGAACTATAATTATTATTTTGTTTAGATCATAAATACTCAATTATATAAAGAACCATTAATTTTGTTAGTCGCTATTAACAAAGTAACATGTTATCACAGATAATTTCTTAGCAAGTCGGAAAATAGTCATTTGCGTAGTTGGCAAAGTCACAAAGCATTTAGATTCCACTGTGCGATAACGCTCTCAGCGTATGAAACATGAGAGGGCCGTATAAATGAAATATATATGCAATGAATGAACGGAAATCGAGAAATTCTCACTAAAACTTCCAAAAGCTTTCACACATTGAGGGTTAAAGTAAGATAACAGTATTCAGAGCCCGGAACATACCTAAACGGGTTTATAATTCAAGAAAGTTTTGACATGATTGAAAGTTATCCTAACAGATAATTATCACATCCTTTCCTTTGGGAAATGACCTTTTGCGTGGCATGTTTTACTTCATATAATCAAAACGTTAATTAAAACTGTATTTTGGTATGTTTACAACTTAAATTTTTATAATATAAACTATACAATCAAATTATACGGAATATATATAATATCACTCGTTGCTAAAAAAACTGTTCAGAGAAACTAAATTGTGCCAGTCTCATGTCTAAATACACAATATTCAGTATTAGATATGGAAACAGAGGCCATAGAGGACAACTTCGTATAGAATATGTTTCATCTTATTATGGGGGTTAATTTACATACTAAAATCCAATAGCCCAGTTCTTTAGCGAAATGTAATTTGTAACTTGTTTGTCTGAGTCAATACGGGCGTGACGTCAAATCGGTCTACGCCGTAGCGGGTCGTAGCTCTTTTACGAATATAATTACTTGCCAATTGGGACACGCTTGCGAATCCAAAACTTCCATAATATTAAAGAAAAATATTACAGCAGAAAATATAAACGGTCTATTAAAGCGTTTCAAATATCCTTTGTTCGAACGACTCAAAGGAGAAAGCTTTTATAAGAAAATTATAAAACATCACCTCCACTACTTCTTAAATTGCTTCCAATAAAACTCGTGTACCACGCAATCATATTACCGGGACTCTCAAGGGGATGCTATTGTCGACATCAAAGACTGTAAATATACTTTGCGCGATCGAAGTTTGATTCGATATCCGCGAGGCGAGCTGTGCAAGGCTAGCCATCGCAGAGCAAACTCACGGCACGTGAGGTACATAAACCTTACCTAACCCACCCGAGACATATTGGTCACGTAGACACACTACTTTTATTAACTCTCCCCAATATTTAATTTGGTCCAATACTAATACACTTAATGAACCAACTTACAACTTGGAAAAATGACATAATTGGCAATTTATTTATTTATAGGATCTAAAACAATGTGTATGCATAAAAAAAACAAGAAAATATAACATCACAAATTTTACAATAAATATGCACATCATCTATCAAAGGATAAAATTAAAACAAAAAAACACAAAAAAAACTAAAAATTAAAAATTATTAATAACTTGAACTAAAAATATAAAAAATAAAATTAAAAAAACCATAATAACCTAAACTAAATTAAAACTTAAACCACACTAGGAGCGTGATAAACAAAGTTACGGTAACTTGGCAGACTTTTGTAAAACACATCAATATTTTCATCGATGTTAGTAATCAAGTTGTAAGTGCGACAGCCTATTCACTGGATCATTCAAAGTAGTAGGTCGATTAAGATCTACCTATATTCACTTTGAATACATATTTGAGCAGGTTAGTTATACTTAGAAGAAGCCAGTCAGTTATGACAAGATAATATTGTTATGTAGACATTAATAATATTATTTGGATAAATATACAAAAAAATATTTTCAATGCCGAAAAAGTTTTTTAACCACCAAAGATTTATGTTTAAAGGATAATTATTTAATGTGGTTTGTTTAACTTGTTTAACTAACAAAGTCTTTCAAAGACATTAATTAATACAAAGTGTTTCAAGGGTTTTATAACCAGTGGAAATTACAGAGAGATCAGATTACAAATAAAATGCTATCCGTTTATGAATACCTAAACATAACAATCAAATATACAGTTTTTACAATTTTCTTAACCTACATAGAAATAATAAGAACAATTAAAAATTCATAATTAGAAATTGTACCGTTAATGCTGGCATTTCCTCACTGTATTGCGATACTTATTCGTTGAGAGAGGAAAGCACCAGGTCAATGGTACTATGTACCAGGCGCCAACTTTAATTAATATGTAATATAATGTAATAATAAAATAATCCTTAGTATTGTTTTTTATTGACATAACTTTTAGACATAGAAAAACACTTTTTTTTAACGGATTTGAAGTTAACATAACTTAAATTATTATAAATTTACAATTATTTTAAATAATTTTAAATTTAACCGACGTTTCGCGTGCTTTACAGTATCTGTGCCCTTGAACCCCACGGCCCAAGAGTCTCTTCTCCAAAGAACAATCGACGTTGGAGGAAAGACTTATATTTAAGCCGTTTATTAATAGAATATATTTACTTCTAAATTGGGAGTAGTTATAACTACAAATAACGAAATTGGTATATTGCTATCTGAAGGACGATTTCAAAAAGCCAAATTGATTCCCTCTAACTGATGTTCGAGGCGAGTGTAAAATGTAAAACGTGTTAAATTTTTCCGGAAAAATGACGTCAAACCCGTTCAATATGAAACATTCTGTCACTGTAAAATGTGCGGTCAGCAAAAAATATCCTGTTATATCTGTCATCTGCAGAAGAGCTCACGATCTGTCATATTAAAACGACAATAAATAGATTGTCGATTGACATACATTTCTATTGCTTGATGCATGACAATTATAAATAAAATTTGTTTTCAAGTGCAACACAAGGCGCCTGGTAGATAGTACCGGTTATCCGAGAGCTGGTGCTTTCCTCTCTCAGCGAATAAGTATCAATGGTGGAAATTCGAGCATTAATGGTACACTGCCACAGAGACCAAACTTTCTTTTTTTTTATAGAACGGGGGCAAACGGGCAGGAGGCTCACCTGATGTTAAGTGATACCGCCGCCCATGAACACTCTCAATGCCAGAGGGCTCGCGAGTGAGTTGCCGGCCTTTTAAGATTTGGTACGCTCTTTTCTTGAAGGACCCTAAGTCGAATTGGTTCGGAAATACTTCAGTGGGCAGCTGGTTCCACATAGTGGTGGTGCGCGGCAAAAACTGCCTTGAAAAACGCTCAATTGTGGAACGGCGGACGTCGAGGTGATACGTACGGTGAACTTTTTAAATTTGTTTTAATTTCCTATTTATCAATTTTTAATTATTATTCATACTATGTAAGCTACATAGTATGAATAACATTAATTCTTCTTTAATACATATGAACGTTGTAAACATTCATTAAGAACATGTAAATGTGTACTTTTGTAATATTTGTTACACAACACTTCATAAACAGATGTAGGTCGTTTGGAATCCTACTATAGTGCAGCTTTCCAATGTGAAGCTTTGATTATATGACATGGAAATGCAGCTAAATTGCTCGATGGCCGCCTGCTACATGTCCCTACTTTATTGCACAACGCAATAGCTTTAAATACGATGCGTTGTCTTACAGTTACAAGCGCTGTGAACAATGTTGATAATAAATCTACGCCAGCGCAATATGCTTTGTAAATCGGAGTTTGGTTTAAAAGACTTGTTAAAATTTTCATTCTTTGCTAAATGCTTATCGCTAAGATTTGTGTGTGTGTGTGTGTGTGTGTATACCTTTAAAACAATAGAGGTTAATACACACATCTTAGACAAAGAATCCTATAAATATGTTGTTCTTGTTTTCTGTTCATTACGTGCAGTCATAATTATGGCATTGATTTTGGTACATTTTAGTTATGTATCGAGATGTTTAGAGTATATATTATTAAATTGGAATCACAAATTATTTTTTTATAAATTGTCTCTGCACTAAAATAACATTTAAGATTACGATCTGGCCTAACAAAAGGATATTTAAAATAAGAAAGTGTCCATTAACACTACTTACAGTCTTTATGAAGGAGAATACTCGTACACTGTGTACTATTTTTTCCACTTACTGTTTAGCCCTTACTGCACTGACACTAATTCACTTATTCGACAAAGATTATTAAAATTATTATTAATACCAATTTGCCGAAATATTTACTTGGACATCTGTCAAATAAATCCTTAATTTTGTTTTGAAGAGAAA
The DNA here is from genome assembly GCF_905475465.1 of Pieris napi. Lineage (NCBI taxonomy): Eukaryota > Metazoa > Arthropoda > Insecta > Lepidoptera > Pieridae > Pieris > Pieris napi. Next base: position 2,134,333 of record NC_062240.1, on the reverse strand, counting down.
TCCAGAATTACATTGTTGATTCTTATATAGATGAAAATATAGAGATATTTATTAATTTCAAATTTGTTTTAAATAATTCTTTGTGATCTTCAGACATATGTCTGTTATTACTTAAATAAATGACATCATTATATGGCTTCAACGTTCGACTCTCATCCCTGAGGTCATAGGTTCGTTCCCCGGCTCTGCACTTATGAACTTGAGAGACTTCTTGGAGACTGATCACCTACTTGCCTATTAGATTGAAATAGATCATGAAACAGAGACAAAAATCTGAGGCAATTTCGAAAAGAAGTCGGAAATAAAGTAATAATTAAAACGCACAAAATTTACTTAAGTACCAATTTTATTACCAAGAAAATAAACCTGTACCTTACCTCTCGTTCTTCGTATATAAAACAGCTATAAAATAAATTTAATATAAATCCGAGGAGAGGCGACACATAAAATCGACGTAAATCATCAAAAGTCAGGCGCTGGAGACGTTTACAGCCCTGAAGGCTGTTAGTTCCGGAAGGCTCTCGTGAACACCACTCCACCGCCTTATAACGATATATTTAACGAGAAATGTGGAGATAAATTCTCTCAAACGTCTTTTAATAGCTACGTAAGCCAACATAACTGACAAAAATTTGTTTGACGCATTATTGTTTCTCAAGTACCAGATTTGTCACCAAATATATAAAAGATTTTGCTGCAAGTGATTTTCAAAAACTATGCAAACGTTTTACTAATGTATAAAGCCAATACGAACTAATTAATTTTAAATAATATACATGCTAGTTGTTAACATTGTCATAAATTTTTAAAAGTTCAGATTTTTTTTACTTCAATTTGTTATTATTGTTAATAACGTGAATTATTTTATTTATTTTTTAAAAGGCACGAAAAAGATTCAGATCCTTGCATAGAACAGGCAATTTACAAAAAACACAATACACACACTGACAATCGTGCATGACATTTAAAGGGAAAGATTACAATTATAAAAGAACAAATAAATAACAATAAACTAGATTCAGAAATACGAATATTAAATCAAATATGTAATTTAAACATTTATTATTATTTAATAAAGGTTCGAATATTGTTCTGACCAAACAAGCGTCTAGACTTTTGTAAGCAATTTTGATGTAGTTCCCTCAATACCCGTAGCGCTGATCGCAGCCCCTTGATCGTGTGGTACTTACACTTTTACAATCGTGTGGTACATTGACGTTGGTGTCGCAATTGCTATCGCTATTGAAAGTTACAGAGTACTGCCGCAGCTCTGACTTAAGGTCTTGGTGTATTCCGGAGATAATTTGATCGAGTTGGAACAAAAAGATTAGGAAGACACATTGCTAAAAGAAAATTGTCATAACTGTTGACTAAATGTCAAATTGTTAATAGGGAATATGAATTATATTATAAACTCTAGATTTATTCGTGTATTTTGTGCTCGCACCTTACCCTTACTAACTAGACCAGCTAATGATAATGTCGATAGGAGACTATTTCTTCAACAAATATTAATAAACATAAAACCTAGACAAAATATGTATTTTCCATTTTGTAAACAAGCGGGACGGGACGCCCATATAGGCCAATCATCGCAGCCCATGGACACCCATTTTAGAGGGTGCGTTGCCGGCCTATAAGGGAGGACACTCTTTCTTTAAACAATTGGAGGTTGTATTCCACAGTTCGCTAGTTCGCAAAAGAAAATGAAACGAAAACACTGTAGTTTCACTATAATGTATTTTAACACACGATTCATAATAAAAACGAAATAAATAATCTTTAATTCTGGTCGAAAGCTTCAGATAATTGCCTGGAGGTATAATTAATCGGTATGCATTAAACGATAATGCCCGCGGCCATATCAATATGAGACCATGTACTTCATCGCAGCCATTCTGTTTGCACTGACATATTACCTACTTGATTATCATGAATATTTAAAAAAAACTGGCTGACCCGGCAAACGTCGTTTTGCCATGTATATGATACCTAGGAAAATATTTTTAGTTCAATAAAAATAACTATGCACTATAATAAAAAATAGGGGTTAATCGTAGAGGGGTGAAAATTAAGAGTTGTATGGCACATTATAAAAAAAAATTAAATTTAAATTTCGTCCAACAAATAAAAATAAAATGTTAGGGGTGGACAATCCTTATCACTTAGGGGTATGAAAAATAGATAGTAGCCGATTCTCAGACCTACTCAATATGCATATAAAATTTGATAAAAATCGGGTGAGCCATTTCGGAGGAGTATGGTAACTAACATTGTGACACGAGAATTTTATATATTAGATTATAAAAAAAATATTAAAAATTATTGCATACGAAAATGTTGGTATTGGTACGAAACATATCCACATTAAAATATGCGGCGTGTTAGTACGCCGTATCGTTTTGCCTCTACGGGGCAATTGTCATATTATTGGGGCGCTTACACCACTAAGCTAGATGTACGGCCAATTTGCCGACAATCGCGCGCAGCAGTTCACGTTATTCATGAGGCGTTGGTAATATCGCAATGCACATTAACGCACTTTTTCCTCATAAATACACACATGCACATGTTTATCACAGATTTATTGGTAAAAAGATAACTCATTAATTCGGCTACAAAAACGTACAATGAAATGGTGGGATGGAATTTCTGATTTACGCAATTTCATTTGTTCATTTTCATTAGGCTTATATTACTGAGACTTTGCTTTTTCTTTGTTTATTTATTTATTTCCTACATATTTATTCTATATCAACAGTTATTACTCATACGATAGAACTACACAATAATACATTGTGTTGTTTGCATCTTCTAGCTAATATTGCTTTGGTTTGTATTCTTAAAATAATAATTTATTGTACCACACTGTACCGCATCAAATCGTATCGTATCGCATTGTATCGTATGGTATCGTATGGTGTTGTATTGTATTTCACCGCAATGTATTACATTGAATTATATTGTAAAGTATTTCATTGTATTGTATTATATTGTATTGTTTTACATTGCATTGTATTGTATTGTGATGTCTATCTGCAATACACTTGAAGTACTACATCATTAGCTTAATTAGCCATTAGGCTAACTCGTCCGTAGCTAATTTTGAAATTTGACAGTGAACACCATATCTATGTCCAGGCAGGGGACAAGAATGAAGAGTTCTCGGTCTGTTTTGTCGTGTGTCAATACAGAATGTTCATTTTCATTCAGATCCCGAAGGAGTCGGACGTGATTAATTTGCAGACTGCATTATAAATTTGTATCCCTTTTTATCTCTCACAGCACTCGCCATTGTTGTAATGAACAATAGAGTTTACCATTAAGTGCAACCAAATTAATCTGTTTGCTCAAAAAATATGGGATTTCGGAATTGTGTTTAAACTCGCGACGTTAATTACATTTCAAATAGGATTTGTTTTTGAAATATTTCATTTACTAACGAGCAACGCTCTTGCCAAAGAATAGCATGACAATCAGAGTCGGCTTTTACAGTAGTATTTGTTATTATAAATTGAAAACTGTACTTAAATACATATTAATGTGTCTAACATTTAATAAAAAATAAATCAGTGGCGCTAAAACCTTTTTAGGTTAATAATCTCTCATGACTTCTATAACGTTAAATAAAGTTTTATACGAAACTAATTTGAATCCTATCATTGTTACAATTATTCTCACTACGTGCATGTGTGCGTGTAAGAAACAGTAAAAGCCACAAGCCACAACGCATACAGCAATAACATAACTTAGAGTAATGTCGCGGTACCCTTATTCTCGAATAATTGCGGTTTATGTAGCAATTTTCCCTTTATTTGTTATTTATCCTATCCCTTGACTCTTATAAGGGATTATGCCTGCCTGATATTAAAAGAGGGTTTGTCATACATCCACCATGATATATTACGTTTTTAATTAACTTTTTTGTTCGAGATAAAACTTTGCTTTAATTTATTTTCACTGTTATTTATTTAACTTACCTTACCTGATGTTAAGTGATACCACTACCCATGGATAGCCAGAAGGTCTTTTAAGAATTGGTACGCTCTTTTTTTGATGGACCCTAAGTGGAATGGGTATGGAAATTCTTCAGTGGGCAGCTGGTTTTGCGTAGTGCTGGCGCACAGCAAAACTGGCTTAAAAACGCTCAGTTGTGGAACGACGGACCTCGAGGTGATACGGATGGTACTTTATATTCTGCCTCGACGTGCGATGATGAAACTCAGCTGCAGGTATTAATGCGAACAGCTCCTCTGAACTCTCTCCGTGGTAAATTCGGTATAGTTGTATAAAGAACATACATACATAACATGGGTGCGATAAACCAATAAAGTTCAATAATAATAATAATTTTACATTGTCAAATTAATTTGTTCTTAATATTAATTGCTAAAAATTGACATCACGGAAAATGACATAGTAGGCAAAAATAAAATGTTGATTTTAACTACTAAAGATATTACATTAAAGTATTTCAACATGTGGTTTAGTATCAAGGTCCTTGTTTGACTAACACACTTTTTTTATTGATAAAAGCTTGCTAACGCTCGGCACACTGATACCTTGGTAAAAGAACCACAATATACAATTTTTCATGTGACACTTATAGGCAAACATGACAACCACGAAGATGTAATACAAATATTAAAAAAAAACAATTAATAAAGTCTCGTCTACTCGAGTCCAAGTCCAGTTAATAGGCTATCTCGCTCTTACAACTTGATTACTAACATCGATGAAAATATCGACGCGTTTTACAAGTCTGCCAACACATCGTAACTTTGTTTTATCATACTCTTAATAAGCTTTAAGTTTTGATTTAGTTTTGGTTATTAATGTTATTGTTATTTTATTTTTTCTTTTTAGTTATTATTATTTGTTGATGGTTTAATTTTGTCCCTTGATAGATTGTCCCTTGATTGCTTATGTTAAATTTGTGATGTAAATTTTCTTGTATTGATAGGCATACACATTGTTTTAGAACATTTAAATAAATAAATACTACATATACATCCTTCAATTGAATACAATTTATATTTATGTTGGTTTAGGTGTTAGGCTATATATTCAATTGTAGACGAAACATTAATAACTCCATCTTACGCTCCAACTTCGATGGCCTATTTGTTATTGAGGGATTTGAAAAGTTCATACAAAAACTTCCTAGTAACTGACAAGGGATCAAACTATTGACATACCTAACAGGTATTAACTATTTATTATGTTTGAATGGTATGATAGACGATGCGTCGAATGAAGAAAAGAAAGAGTACAATGGGATACGATGTAAAAGTTAGGGTATTGATGATAGGATAACGCATAGAAGTATCAAAAATCATTGGCGCTACCTTTTTAGGTCTAGGCCTCAGATTTCTATAACTGTTTCATGATCATTTATCAATCTAATAAGCAAGTAAGTGATCAGCCTCCTGTGCCTGATACACGCCGTTAACTTTTGGGGTCTAAGGCAAGCTGGTTTCCCCACTATGTTTTCCTTCACCGAGCAAGCGAATGTTAAATGCGCACATAGAAAGAACGTCCATCGGCGCACAGCTTAGGATCGAATCTACGACCTTAGGGATGAGGGTCGCATGCTGAAGCCACTAGGTCCACACTGCTCTTAACTACAAATGTACCTAGTAGCGTTTTGATAGACAAAACTTCATGCTTTATTTCGTTTAAACGAACTCTTGTATAATTAACTTAATATTTACAGCTTTACCTATTTGAATCCGAACTAATTGTCTCAATAACTTTCAATGAAATAAACATTTCGAACGCTTTACAACCTGAAAAGCAGTAGGTACCAAATATCCATAAATAAAGGACTATATAAAGTTTTGTTGTCAAATGAAATTGTAAATTTAAAATAAACTTCGACAGAGTTCAGAAGAGATACCAAAACTAAATTATATTTATTCATATAAATGAATGTGTTTTATTCATTACTAGCTGGCCTGGCGAACATCGTACCGCCTAACAGTCGATTCTTCATTTTTTTTTAATACTTATTCTGCTATTCGGGACACCGGTCTAGCTAGTAAGATAAAAAAAATAAAGTTGATAATACAACAAATACGTCATTATATCAAAAAATAAATTTTACCTTCCCGGCACCCCTCCACTAACACTTGAACTTTATGATATGGTATTAAAGTTCAAATTGCTTTTAAATATTAGTACGAATATTTTGTATGGGAATATAGAAAAGTGTTGTTTTTAGACTTTTTCACTCAATTTTTTTTATTTTTTCTCTCCGTAAGAACCATCCTCGTACTTCAAGGAATATTATTAAAAAAGAATCAGACAAATCGGTCAAGCCGTTTTCATGTTATGTCGTGACAACGGAAAACGGGTTTCATTTTTATTTATAGATAAGTATATATGCATAACAATGTGTAAGAATGCACCCTTTTAAGTAAATACCCGTGTCAGTCCCAGCTCTGTAACAAACTTAATACTTAATTCTATTATACTTTTTTAGATAACTATTAACTATTCGGGAATGTCGGTATATTTCTTTTTTTAAATAAAGTAACAATTCTTCCTAAATAATCTGATAGCCATTAAACGCCGAAACAGATCTTCACAGTAGCTAGGAATCTTCATAACGTAAGCATTCTAACAAAAACGAATCGTAATTGATTCGTATGCTTAGCGGCTACAGCGCCAGACACGACGTATAACACGCGTCTTTTTCCTCGTGCATCCAATATGGAGAACCTTTACGTAATAAATACCAACACTGCGTGCAATGTACTTGCAACGTCAATGATCGCACTCGATGTAGACATTTCATTCCCGGCCGCATATTGCTGCCAATATACGGGAAAGTGCTAAACTTCGTTATCGCACCTTTTACCTTTTGTATGTAACTCGCGTTGAAAGATTTCCAATAGTGCTGTAAAAATTCAATACAAACTCCGATATTCGTACGTAAACTTGATTTAATTAAAACTACGAGTTCTCTGTGTACAACCTTTATTTTGTAACTAAACCTGGCCCACGAGTACTTTGAGTTCAAATATCGGAGAACGGGTTTTGATTAATCCTTGGTGATACAAAAAAAAGTCTGGATAAAACCAATAAACACACAAATTGTTTTGATTAGTTCTAAAGCAAGTTGTAAAGCCTTATTTAATTTAGTGTTTATTTAATTGTAAGTTATTGAAACAATTAGTTGTAATTCTAAGTAAAGCTGTAATTTTGAAATTATTTAAAGAAGAGTAGGTTATTATTATATGCCAGAACGAAATAAATATTCGGTATGAACTTTTATCTATAAAAATGCGTCATCTCTGAGGTCGTAGGTTCGATTCCCAGCTGTGCACCGATGGCCGTTCTTTCTATGTGCGCATTCAACATTCGCTCGCACGGTGAAGGAAAACATCGTGAGGAAACTGGCTTGCCTTATATATAACAAGTCGACGGCGTTTATCAGGCACAGGATGCTGATCACCTACTTGTCTATTAGATTGACAAATTATCATGAAACGGATACAAAAATCTGAGGCCTAGACCTAAAATGGTTGTAGGGCCACTAATTTTTGACACTTCTATGCGTTATCCTATTATCAATACCGTAACTTTTATTAACAACGATTCCAATCCAATTTCTCATAACAAAATTATAACTTTTCTTCATGGCTCATTCTGAGGAGCATTAAACATACGTACATATACATATAACAAAAATATTTCGAGCTGTTTTAATGTGAATCCAAGCCGTGATTCGACCAATTTACCAAATGTATAGTATAAAATCCCAAAATTCCTATTTTACATACAAATCTTAAAACAATATGAATTATACATCATGTAAATACAACAGTCACAAACGTTCCTTAACCACAGACATGACACATTCGTACTGAAACTGCGTTCTCTTGTTTATGAGCAAGTGACGGTTCTGTTGACCTCTTAAATTTGCAGCCAACGCTATTCGTCTCGAATCCATGACATTTGCAGTTCATGTGCGCCTGCTATACATCAAGACTAGGCATTGTGTACATCTAGACTAGTCACTACTCTATATTGTTTGTGGTTTTATTTCCATTTAGCATCCTCGTATATACCAGATCTTATTTGCGTTTTTTTTATTGTAATTCGCGCTTGCGTTTGCAAAAATGCATTACACGTTAGTAAATTCAAATTGAATTCATATGAATGATTATTCAGAATTTTAGATTACCAACAGTACATTAATAATAATAAGCCTTTATTTATATACACCTTATTTACATATAATATACAAAAATAAATATATTCTATACAATTTTTATTTTATTTTTTTCTACCGCGGCGTGACTGCTTAGTGCGAGAGGGTTATGTGGGACTCGCGATTGTGCATACCCACTACTACCCCAAGGTGCCACCAATAATCGCCTTAGGTGGATGCGGTAACAGCAGAGCCTTATCTGCTTCCCGACATGCGATGCGGCAGTTGCGTCCGCCTCTCCACGCCCATTGTTATTTTGTGAAGATACTTGACACAGCAAGATGGATACAGACCGGGCCATTCGCTTTTAGTAATAGCTAGGGGAGATCGGGTCCAGTATTCCAGCTTCCTCGCTGGGGCACTTTTTGAGTGGCGAGGATTTAGTGAGCGCGTCGCGCATTTATGTGACGGGCCTGCGTTCTTCCACCGTCGTGGATGGGGACAAAGCTCCTTGGTCCTTTCCGAATCTTCTTTGTTTTCATAACCGCCTCGCAGAAATTGAAGAAAATTTTCCACGAGCCGTCATTTCCCGCGCTCAATATAGCTGGAGTACATCTAGCGGAGGTCTTCTTTCCGCATCCCATTCCTCTTCCTTTTCCAAGCACTGCAATGTTCATCATTCCGATAAGCGAGTACAGCAATGATGCAGCAAAAAAACCAAAACTTATATCTGAAAAAAAACCTCTATCACAAAGTACTTTTACTTGAAGTAAAATTAAATCAATTTCACATTAAGAGTATTAGGTTGAAGGTAAGTATATATTATGTTATAATAAACTATTCAACTCTTCCCTCGCCCAATTCGCAACTATTCACAAACTTATATCCGTTAACATACTTCGCCTGAAATTCAGGCTTTAATCTCACAAAGTGTATTACCGTATTGCATTAGAGTATAAGAAAGTAATCACATTATAACAGATGAAATGTCGCCACAATCGACCCAAAATCCTGACAATTTCCTAATAAATCCTATTAGCAATCCTCTCAATATAATTAAAGTCATTGGGAACCGACAACTAAACGATCAAAACAGGAAATTCAAAACAATTTCTTTCGAGTCCTTCAATTTTATTTAATCCAAGCGACCTGCGGGGCTCAAGTAATTTCCTGAAGGGGCCAGGGGGGGCGAAAAGGAGAATTACACCATTCGCTAATTGCAGCAATCAGTTTAATGTAGTCGACAAGACTGAATGCGACCCGACCGATGCTCAGCGCTTATAATGGAGCTTTCTTTTTAATCAATTACTTTTTAGTGTTGGAGAGGTCCCAGCTCTTCTAAGAGATTCAACAAATTCAAATATCAATTTAATATAGAATAGTATAAGACTTTTTGTTAATTGCTAACATTTATATTTAACTTTTTTTACGTGATCTGAGTTCGGTGGAGATTGTTGGACGTTTGAATGTTCAAATAAATGAAACGCTTTGTTTAAATCAGTATATGTCTTAAATCGTTTAAAACATGAGTGTATAACTACCATAAAATTAGAGGTTGCGGTGCTCGACTTAAAAAACTGTAATTGACTAATTTATAGGTTCTTAAAACTAAGAGACACATACATAATACATATGTTACCTATAAATAATATAAGTGACGACCTATTGTACATTCTTGGAAAAGAGAATGTTATATTACTATTTATGAATCTATGAAAAACTAAAAGGCTCGTTTATCAGTACCAAAACTGACGTTTTACAATTTATTGACTACAAGTGTAAGATTTTTAACATTTCGTTTTATTATTAACTAATGTATATATATGTATCTATCTTAACCAACGTAACGTAACTTAAATATTTTACATAATTCTATCTAGGTTTTAAAAAGATTTCGTCAGTTTCGTCTTTTGTGTTACATTCTTGAACCATATACATTTGGAACGAACGTATAATATCACATGACAGTATAAGTAAGTTATACTACTCAAAAGTAGTACAAAGTATAAATTCCATCTAATTATCCTTTGCTTTGTATGCAGCGCACCTTCCTAGAAATTGGTATAATATAGATACAAGGCAAAACAGAAACGCATCAAACTTAATGGGTGAACAGCGTGGAATATCAGTATTAACACATTTCATATCAATTCCACGTAGGCTTTGCTTTGACAGATTCGACTGAATTTCCGCAATTAGAATTAATACACGCCTTAGAGCTTTCCTCTCTACAAATAGCAATTTCTCCCCACATCACTTTAGAATAGAAAAGTCTAGTTTTTTTTAATTTATGCATTTCTAAGTATACATATTAATAATTATACTTAGAACCAAAGATAAATACGACGACGTTGTGGTTTATGACATTTTCCTTTGAATAATTGTAATGTAAAGGGAGGGCAAAACTTGCTGAGTTTCTTGCCCGTTCTTCTCAGAACAAGGCCTCCTGGTAGTTTTGCGAACGGATGGCGTAGTCCTGCTCTTTCGTGAATTTTTGTAAACGTTGTTGACATTCATAAGCATGCTCTAAGAAGCATCTAAATTGAATAAACGTATTTTGATTTTGATTTTGAATCAAAGATACTTTCTAATTAAAAGAAATGTACTTCAAACCAAAATATTATATAAGGAATATTCTTCCTATATTAAAAACAGGAATAATAATATAGAAAGTTCCTCTGGCTGTCAAGAGCACTTTGCTACGAAAACATTCTACATACTGAGAAACCGCAAACAACTGGATGTATAAAATCCATTAATTTAAGTAAATTTTTAATAAAATAAAATTTTTGTGACTACATACTTAAAATGTTAAAGGAGTTTGAAAGAAATTGTATATAATGATAAAAACTTTTGGGAATTATAAGCTTTTAACCTAATTTGACAACCAAACAACTGTATTAAAGCTAATGCAAAAAAGCAATAAATAATGTTTTTACTTATTATTAGTTTCGTATAATTATTTTAACCGTTGCACTGTTTCTTGTATTTTTTTTTTTTTGATTGACTTGCTATTTAATAAAAAATCCAGCTACTATTTTTCTTTTATAACGCCATGGTACTACACAAAGAGTGTAATGACATATTACTAACAACAAAATATCAACAACAGCAGATAATAACAACAATTCCAATCCCGATTCCGATTTGTGTAAATAATCACAAGTTTGCGATATAGCTAAATATTGATAAATAACTAAATCACACTGGTTTCGTCGAAATAGCACTTTGCTACCAGTTTCAGTTTTTTCTATTGGTTTAATGGAGCCTAAACATGCAGAATATATAAGTACACGTACCTTGAAGGTAGAAAATCATGAGATTGAAACGGCTGTAAATATAAGCGAGAATTGAATGTGTGGTAACTTTTCTATTATAATATATTTTGTGATGCCGCGTGGCGCACGGCGCTGTGGCGCTCGCCTATTTATTTCACTTTATGTGTCAGCAAGGTGCGATTCCCACGAATTTATTCTCACCCTTCCAACCATTGTAATCGAAACTACAAATCTGAGGTGAATACTGTGTAATAAATTTATGTACTAGCGCGAATCACATCTAGATATATTGCTGGATTTCAAATGTGCGTAGGTGTTTTAAGTACATAACTTTGTTAAACAATTATAGATCACGTATCATCAAGTTTAATTTAATTAAACCTTTGTGATGTACGTTTACGGATAAACAGGAATATAACAAAAGCCACGAAGACCAGGCTCGTAAAAACACTTATATTCCCCATATTTCTGTACGCAGCTGAAACGTGGACCTTGCGAGATGTGGAAAAGCAGAAAATAGACGCTCTGGAAATGTAGTGCTGGAGGAGAATGCTTGGGGTTTCGTGGACCGAGTTTCGTACAAACGTCTCGATACTTCAAGAACTCGGTATCAAACAGCGTCTGTTTTCAACAGTACAATCTCACCTAACATTCTTCGGACACGTATCACGGCGTGGTGATCAGTCCATAGAACGCCTTGTCGTCCAGGGGAAGGTGAAAGGCACTAGACTGCGCGGAAGATCACCTACGCGTTGGACTGACCACATCAAGTCTGCCGTAGGAGATTCACTCAATCAGTGCAGCACTATGAGCTCTAATAGGCAACGATGGCGAAACGTCGTGAAGCGCATCACATCTTCTTCTATTACCACTACCTCATAGCGATCACGACCGCTATTTTTTATTGTTTACCTACAAAAAGGTTAATCTAAATATTTAATTACTCAAGTGACCTAATACAAAAATAACAAATATTTCAATATCACGAACAATAATATATCGAATTAACTTTAATCACTTTATTTTATTATTTAGCTGGCATCACTCCCTACTAATTCCAGGTTTAGTAAACCTTTAAAAAAAAATGTTATCTTAACTTGTGCGTTTTTTATTGTTTGTGAAAAGGAACGTAATTATCACTCGCCGTAAAACACTTTTAATGTGGAGCACCGCACTCAATAAAATGGATACATTAACTAACAATAAAATGTATGTATACTCAAATGTTCAGACTCGTTTTGAAATGGAAAAATGTGCCCGGCCAAAAAGGTTTGCCATAATTGACATGTCAAAAAACGATAGACGTGTCAAAATTCTACGGAATTAATATCAGAGTACAGATGACTTCCAGCTTCGTGCTTATGAATAAAGGAAAAATTATTTAATAATGATTTATGACCTATTGCTAATACGTACACAATTACACATAACATATTATCATGACTTCTATTCCGCTATCCGACTAACATAAAATAGCTTGCTATATGAGAAAAAAATCATATTATATACATTGTTCATTACCATCTTGCACTGGTATAGGTGCCAAAAATACTGGGGTATGCACCCATGTCCCAATCGTTATTACTAATATTTGAAGATTTAAACTTGAAATATGTTAAATATGTATCAAAATAATGTTTACGTACTATTAGTGACATCTAGTTTGTTATAAAGAAAGTACTCATTTGTGGGTCTATGTATGATTGTCATTGAATTAAAAGTTAGTCTGTCAACGTCCACCGTTGTTTCATTATTATAGGTTATGGGCCCAGACCCGTTTTTAAGTGTATTATGGAAGTTTAAAGTATTATCTTTATCCATACTGCTATAATAATGTCGGTGAATTATATAGCCAACGTCCCAAAGTTGAAGGGTCGTGAAAACTATGACGACTGGTGTTTTGCGGTGCAAAATGTTTTGGTGCTAGAAAACATGGCGGATAAAATCAAGACACAGCTATCAGCATCGGCGTCGGCGAGTGATATTGAAAGTGATGCTAAAGCCAAGGCAAAATTGATATTAACAATCGATACATCTTTATATGTTCATATCAAGCAGGCAGCTACGGCATATGATTTATGGTCTACGCTTAAACATATGTATGATGATTCCGGCTATATGAGGAAGATTAGTCTACTGAGAAACCTCATTAACATTCGGCTAGAAAACTGTGAGTCAATGGCACAGTATGTTACTCAAATTGTAGAAACGGGCCAGCGACTTCGAGGAACAGGATTCAGTATAACCGATGAGTGGATTGGAGCATTAATGTTAGCGGGATTGACCGAAAAATATGCGCCTATGATAATGGCCATTGAGCATTCTGGAATTGAGGTTAGTGCAGATATTGTAAAAACAAAATTGGTAGATATGTGTGCTGATGATTATGTTGGTACTACATCCGGTTCAGAAAGTGCATTTATTGCGAAAGGAAGACATAGATTGAAAAGTGGCAATACTCAAAGCGGCCATATTAATAGACAATCAGATATGACGCAACCTATCAAAATTATAAAGTGCTACAAATGTAAACAAACCGGTCACTATAAAAATCAGTGTGCGCAATCGGATAATACTAAACGAAAACAGACCAATGCCTTCAGTGCTGTTTTTCTGAGTGGAAATTTTAATAAGAACAGCTGGTATATCGATAGTGGCGCAAGTAAACACATGACTGCAAACAAAGATAACCTCACGAATGTATCGCATCAGCAGGAAACCAAAGAAATTATTATCGCAAATCAGACTAGAGTTTCAGTGCTGTGTTCTGGCGACGTAAACATCGTTACAGTAGTCAATCGAGAAGAATACGACGTTACAGTTACAGATGTATTGTATGTTCCGAATTTAACCACTAACTTGCTTTCTGTGAGTAGGGATTGCAATCCGGCGTCATTTTCAGTCCGGCCGGATACGACCGGATTCCCATCAATCCGGCCGGATCCGACCGGATCCGACCGGATTGATTAAATCAAGATGATTTTCTCTTTTTAGTACAAAATAAGTTAGTAATAAGGTAATCAAGTGTCACTGCACTTATATGGAGGTAGTTTATAAAAAATAAATCACAAATATATAAAATCGACTTTATTTCCTAACCAATGTTAAGACAAATAGACAACAAGAAAACAATTAAAATTTAGTAGTGTAGGGACCTAGTAATAATTTTACGACGTAACGAGTAGCTCAGTCTTTCTAGATTTCATTTTCACAGATAGATCAATTTATAAGTAACAATATTAATTATCAAGTAACTATAATATCTAATAGACACAATTAACCTTACGTAATTAACTGAAATGAGATCAAAATCATTATTAAAGTATTTGAGAATTCTAACAAACAAGTCTTATAGGTATTTATGATTATCACAGATACCATCATGATTTGATGAATCTGTCGAACGAATGAATGGCAAAAATTATCACAATAATGAGTTTAGAACTCTTTAGTTTAATCAACTTACGATAAATAATTATTTTAAGTAATAATTATTGTAAAAAAATATAAGTATTAAAAGAAAATCAATATTGATTTTGAAAATAAGATCGTAGAAAACAAATATTGTTAATTGTGTCATCAGCTAAACGATTTCTAATAGAGCTGCAAATATAGCCTAGCGGCCGAAAAGGCCACATTTTTCCACAAACTGCTAGCACCGGATCCGGTCTTCGTATACGGTATATTGGTACCGGATCCGGTAACCATTAAATGATGCCGGATCCGCCGGATTACCGGATCCGTTTTTCCGGATTGCAATCCCTATCTGTGAGTCAGTTGATTAGGAATGGCAACAATGTAATTTTCAAAGGAGATTTTTGCTTTGTTTATAATCAACAGAAAGAACTCGTTGGCCAAGCAGAATTAGTTGATGGTGTGTATAAATTACAAACGTTACAAGTCGATGAAATATTTGCAGCACCTGCAATAACATCACGTGAGACTTGGCACCGGCGATTAGGGCATATCAATAGTAATAGCCTGAATAAAATGAAAAATGGAGCTGTAGATGGAATCACATATCCTGAGGTGGTAAACATAGGCAAATCTTCATGCACTGTTTGTTGTGAAGGAAAACAAACTAGGTTGCCTTTCAAGAAAAGTTCATCAAAAACAGAGGATGTGCTGGAGATTATTCATGCAGATGTTGGAGGTCCTATGGAAAATCAATCGATTGGAGGATCAAGATACTATGTTTTGTTTGTGGATGACTATAGCAAAATGGCATTTGTTTATTTTATGAAAGCTAAGAATGAAGTGTTCCATTTTTTTCAAGAATTTCAGAGAATGGTAGAAAACCAAAAAGAAAAGAAAGTCAAGGTTCTCCGAACTGATAATGGAGGGGAGTTTTGTAGTCGTGAATTTGGCAGTTATTTAAATAAGCAAGGTATAGTTCACCAGAGAACTAATGCTTATACACCAGAACAGAATGGTCTCTGCGAGAGGATGAACAGGTCAGTAGTTGAAAAGGCCAGATGTTTGATCTATGATGCTGGATTAGAGAAGAAGTTCTGGGCAGAAGCCGTCAACACATCAGTATATTTAAGAAATAGATCAGTTGTCACGGGGCTGAATAATAAGACTCCTTATGAAGTATGGACTGGTCAGAAACCAAACCTAAGTCATTTGCGTATATTTGGCAGTGTAGTCATGGTTCACATTCCCAAGGAAAGATGTTTGAAATGGGATAAAAAGGCCAACAAGCTGATTTTTGTAGGTTATGCAGAAAAAACTAAAGGATATAGAGTATATGATCCTGTAACTAACATTGTCACAATCAGCAGAGATGTAGTTGTCATGGAAAGTCCAAACCAGAATATGGTAGAAATACCATTGGAATGTAAGCATCCAGTGGAGGTAACTGAGCAAGAGAATGATTATGAAGAAATTGAGAGCTCTTCCTCTAAAGACGATTGTGGGGATGAAACTTATGTCCCAGAATCTGAAGTTTCAGTGAGTACTTACAGTGATAAGACATTTGACACAGTCTCAGACCCAGGTGTTGAACCAATTGAGCCAGAGCAATTACCCAAACGCACTAGAGTGAGACCAGATAGGTATGGTTACAATAACTTGTGTATGGTGGAGTGTGAAGACAGTAGTCAAGGAGAGATAACACTCGGAGAGGCATTAAATGGTCCAGAAAGCCAATTCTGGCGAGCCAGTATGAAAGAAGAACTAAAATCATTTAGAGAAAATGAAGCTTGGGTAGTGGTGGACAGGCCAAAACAAGCTACAGTGGTTAAGTGTAAGTGGGTGTTAAAGAAAAAAGTGGACAGTGATGATAACATAAGATATCGAGCTCGGTTAGTTGCTAAAGGTTTTACACAGAAAGCAGGAATAGACTATACCGAAACTTTTTCCCCAGTGGTTCGTCACTCAACAATAAGACTATTGTTTGCATTAAGTGTTAAATATAATCTAGATATAACTCACCTTGATGTAACCACAGCATTTTTAAATGGGCATTTAAATGAAGATGTATATATGTGTTTACCTGAGAATTTTGAATGTCATGATAGGGAGAACAAAGTGTTAAAACTAAAGAGGGCAATCTATGGGTTGAAACAATCAGCTAGGGCATGGTATAAGCGTGTAGATGATTGTTTACAATCTTTTGGATATAGAAAGTCAGTGTATGAACCTTGTTTATTTATTAAACAACATAATACTACCAGAACATATATAGCTTTGTTTGTAGATGATTTTTTTATTTTTTCTGATTGTAAAAGAGAAACTGAATGTCTTAAGACTGAACTAAAATCTAAATTTAAATTAAAAGACTTAGGAGACATTAGACAGTGCTTAGGTATGAGGGTCAGAAGAAAACAAGATGAGATTTTTGTAGACCAGGAACAATTTGTTGATCATTTGTTGAATAAGTTTAATATGAAAAATTGTAAACCAGTTAGTACACCTATGGAGGTAAATTTAAAGCTTAAAAAGGGAGACACTTGTTGTACTCAGTATCCTTACCAGCAATTAATAGGAAGTTTGCTTTATTTATCAATGTTAACCCGTCCTGATATATTTTATTCTGTTTGTTACCTAAGTCAGTTTAATAATAATTATAATGAAACACATTGGAACCATGTAAAACGTGTTTTAAAGTACTTGCACAAAACAAAACATTTTGGTTTAAAATATGTCAAGGATGATTTAGATTTAATAGGCTATGCGGATGCTGATTGGGCATCAGATTGTGTGGACCGTAAGTCTTATACAGGTTTTATGTTTAAGATGTCTGGTAGTGTCATCTCATTTGAATGTAAAAAACAATTAACAATAGCTTTGTCTAGCACAGAAGCTGAGTATATGGCTATATGTGAGGCAAGTAAAGAAGCCATTTATTTAAGGAACTTGTTAATAGAATTGAAATGTAGAAATGAGTCCCCTATACTATTATATAATGACAACCAGAGTGCACAATTGTTAACTAAACATAGTTTATTTCATAAAAGAAGCAAGCATATTGATGTTAGATTTCATTTTGTTAGAACAGCTGTTGAAAATAATTTTATTGTAATAGAGTACTTAAATACAAATGATATGCCAGCAGATATATTAACAAAAAGTTTATGTTGCCAAAAACATTATAATTTTGTTAAACAGTTAGGTGTCACTCCATTGTAGAATGAAATTTGTTCACTATATGTCAATTATTTTGATAAGGGAGTGTGTTAAATATGTATCAAAATAATGTTTACGTACTATTAGTGACATCTAGTTTGTTATAAAGAAAGTACTCATTTGTGGGTCTATGTATGATTGTCATTGAATTAAAAGTTAGTCTGTCAACGTCCACCGTTGTTTCATTATTATTTGACTTATATTTTTTTTAATAGTGTTATAAAAATTACGATTAAAAAAAAAACTTACTTCCTTCAAGAAAAGAGCGTAAAAATTCTGAAAAGGCCGGCAACGCACTTGCGAGCCTTCTAGCAATGTGAGGGTCCATGAGCGGTATCATTTAACATCAGGTGCGCCTCCTGCCCCTCCTATTACTTAAAAAAACTACTTGTTAGTGCTTTAATAAACACTGTACTTTTTAATTAATAATTTTCAATACAAAAGTGTCGTGAATGATTGTAACAATGTCTCATCACTGTTAAGCACAATACGTTTGCATAGTAAAGCTGAATGTGACCCTTGGAGGGGTCGTTCGGGTACAAATGAGAGGAGGAACAATAAAATGCGGATTTTTAAGGCTGTATGGTAACAAATTGCGATTCGCAGCGTCCGCGACTCCAACATCAGATGAGCTTTTTGCCCCTACTATTGTTGTTATATTATTAAAAAGTTCATTTTATATTTATAGAGATTATACCACTAGAGGTAATAATCCTCTAGATTATTACTAGTCGAGAATAATAAAAAATATAACTTAGTTTTATCAAAACTTCTTCAAAAAAGATATCGCGAATATGTGTATATGTTAAATTATATTTTATATAAATACCTCGATGTCTGAAATAACCTAACATATACCTAAATAACTTAACATATTCTTTTTGATTGTGAAAAATTTTAAAAGTTTGTATTATATACCTATAGTTATTCTTAAAATCATTTAATTATTAGTACTTGCGTAACAGACTATTATTCCCGTTCTCATACTGTGTTTTTATACTTCAATTTTCGAAGAACTTTGAACTAACGTAAACAAAGACGAAACTTTATTAGTTAAAGCAAAGTAAAAGTAAACGAAACTTGAGTTCCGGAACGAATAGTGTTAAAATTTCATCGAGGTTTGCTTTGTGCTAATATAATTTACTATCCGAACTTAGTGCAATAGTGAGTGTTGGAGAAATTCATCATATACGGCTGCACAGCCCCTTATGGGCCATATGCCTTGGATGTTGGCGTCGTCAAGGGTGTTGAAAAGTTCTTCATTAAACCAAATACGCCAGACTAGATCTTCTTCTTCTTGCTATAGGTCCAGCCTTCAGTACCATAAATCAGCACTGGTCGCAGCAGAAATTTATCTAGAACAATGTTGGTTTCTTAGAAATAGCAATCGAAAATATGTACTACGTTAAAATAAGCAGTGATTTGCTATGATAATGCGTCTACTAATCCCGTTAGAGAGAATAGTTATGAGCAGATATGAGCAGAATAATTTGTTGCCTATTGTTAAAATTGGTTTAAGTATTAAATAGCGTTCTAATTAATTATAGGCCATGAAACAGGTAACAATCCCATAGCCAATGAGTTTTACAATCATTGCAAGGCATTTTACTACCATGTGCAAAACAGTGTTGGCCTAGTGGTAGATGCATTTCATATATATATATATCTGTTTTTTTTAACGTTCATAAGTGTCCATTGCGTAATCTATATGAATAAATGATTTTGACTTTTGACCTAAAAAAATTTTTTTTAATGATTACTTCCGTAATAATAATTGTTTCGGCATAGATGCAAAAGGAAAAAAATAATAATCTGGCTCCTCCTTGAAAACTGTTGTATGTAGTTCATATTCGAGTTACATTAGTAGTGTCGGCGGTTCATCCTCCTTCGAAGATTTGTTGGTAAGATTTAATTTGAGATACGGTCACAGCCATACTCCACCGTCGCCAACTTTACGAGACGTACCTCTGTCCTAAATCACCGAGTAGACTGTATTACTTGAAATGGATTTCTTTTATTTGCATAGGCTTTACAATCTGTCCCGATTTCAATAAGAAAATGTGAGGAACTGAGATTGCAGAATGTTCATTTGTTTTTCAATTTTATGCTTTTACCGCTGTATATTTCTTTGCTAAGCACAAGTAAGTATATATTATATATACTTAATAGGCTTGTTGTAAATGTTTTTTTAAAAAAGAAAGTTATTAAAACAACAAAATTGAATTAGCTTTATATACTATATGTATTTATGTTCATTCAAAAATTTAAAAAAGTAAAAAATAAAAAGATTCAATAACAAGTTACATTTTCAGCAGATATTGGAACCCCTGAATTAAGTCTAGGGAGACCTGTACATCAGGGTACTCCGCACTTCCAATGGTTTAATGAAATAGTAAGTTAACAATAATTGAAACCAATTACATACAACCAATGAAATACTATATTATAAAGAAAAACAGAAAGCTGAGACTAATTACTAAACTAAGGATGCAGGTTTACATGGTTGAGACATTTGTACGTACCAGAATATGTATGTATTCATTTATCTGTGTATGTATGTATTCATGTGTGTATATATGTAGTGTGGACTCACTTTCCGCATTTAGACGCCTATTGAATCCGTTGCGCGGAAAGACCTGCCCTGCGATTCTGTAACTCACTTTTCGAACTCACACAGCGGTTTTCGCATCGGCGGTCGCTCTCAAATCAGTCTTGAAGCAGTCATTTTATAATTTTTCATTCTGAAAAGGTGGGAGCTTGTAGTTTATTGTTTATCAGAATGCCAAATCATAAAATGACTGCTTCACGACTGATTTCAGAGCGACCGCCGATGCGAAAACCGCTGAGTGAGTTCGAAAAGTGAGTTACAGAATCGCAGGGCTGGCTAATTTATTTGTAAGTTCTACAACAACGTGCATGCATAACATTATACAAGAAAATATGACATCACAAATTTTACACACATACACATCATATCAGAACATAAGCTAGCTATCAAGGGAAAATACTAATCAAGCAACCAAAAAAATAATAATAATAATTCAGCGAGCCTACCTCAGAAGTTAGCTTTATCAATTAGTCAAATGATTTTAAAACATATAAATCAATAATTGCTAACGTTATATACACATGTGTAGTGTATTTGGAATTCCAAAGTTTGAAACAGTCAATCCATGACATATAAAACTTTGGCAATATAATGTTATATCCGAGTCAAACTATGCTGCACCGTTGAGAAATTATGCCACAACTACAAGAAGTTGTACGCTGTAAAGGCAGAGCTGTGGGCATGTATCATTCATAAGGAAATGCGGCTTCGGGCGTACACCGCGAATATTTCACAGTCGGTTTATCGAGAGCATGTTAAAGCCTCATAGAGTACGGGCACAGGTGGCTCGAATATCCTTGCCAATAGTATGGAGACGTGATAGGAAAACCCAATCGGCATTGGCACTCGCGACTTCCTCTTCAAATAATGAAATTTCAAATTTATTACTTCTTTCAAGTGATAAAGTATTTTGTGTACTATAATTAAATGCGGTCTTTTTACTGTTTTTAAATGGAATTGAAAAAAGGAAATGGATTTTAGCTTTTATAAAGAAAATTATGTTAATCATTTTACGTTTTCACAGGGATCAATTTTTATAGGTATTGTGTTAATATCTATAAAAATTGCTCTATAGGGGTAGGGGCTTTGATTTTCTTATTTGGTGATTATGTCAACAGTAATTATTTACTTTTTTACACATATGTGAGGGTATCACATTGTCCATGCTTGAAAACGAAATGCATTTTCAAGGATTCCTACAAAAAAGTTATACGTTTATGTACTATTATTTTTGAGAGCTTTGCTTACTTTTGTTGACAAGAGGAGGGGGGTTGAACGTCAAAAAAAGAAATAATAAGAAAATATATACATTAAATGCTTCTAATTTTACATTTACTGCCAGTTCTCAAATCAAGGGCGTAGAACGGAAAAGAAGAACCCCAAACCTTAGTTATAGTTGTTTTATATTAGTGTATGCAGTCATATACTACTCGAAGGGTTGAGAAAGGTATTAATTTTGCAATAGTTTAAGCTCGAGGTGAAAAATCAGTATTAACAAATTGAATTAACGAGATTTGCAGTGCATGTTTGCGTGTTGCATGAACTTGTCCATGTGTTTGGGGCTTGTCGGCTGTAGGGCTCCTCTGTTATTAACTCGCGTAATTTGTAATTATGAGGTCTTGTTAGCACAAATAACTGTTACAGTTGCACAGAGTTACGTGTGTAAAAGCTGTTTGCGCTACTTGGAACATTGAAACGTACTTTTAACTTTATAGTTGTGTGTGAAATGTTTTATACCGACTTTACAAAAATTTTGTAAAGGAAATTTTATTAATATATTAAGTGTTTTTAACTATTGAAGTATACATCAGCTGTGATTTAATTTAAATTAAATATCGAGAAAATATATCTTGATGTAGTAAAGTATATATTTAAAGTTTTAAAGTAATGGAACTTTTTGTACTAAAAGTGTTTTTCGAACTGACCATAAACAAACAATTCTTATATAGTTTACTATGCAAATATCTATGTAGATATTCTCTACACTTATATTCGTAATAGATATAAGGCTGAGTAAATAGGAGTATGCGAGCCTGTACTTACTCTATATTATCTCCAAACGCTTATAAGGAAATAACCAAATCGAATGGATTTTTAACATCACACACACTTATACATTACACATTCCCTCACACAACTCAACAAGTAAATTTTCCATTGTCTTTGTACATTATATTCTTCGTATACATAGTGTAATCCGTGTTAGCTATTTTTTAATAAAAAAATTAACTTTGAAAAACTTAAATAAATAAATTATATAACGCCGAACGGTTGAAGACTAAAACTTTTACCCTACAATTAACGTGAATAAAACTGTATCCCTGTAAAAGATATTGCCTTCTATTATTTAAAGTTATTCGAAGCATCAGTTTAAAACAGTATAAAAGTGTTTCGAAAGTTCGCGAGGGCGCTGGCTGGCCACATTTAATATCAAAACTGAATACTATATTCAGACATCGTTTCGACCAACTCTCCGGCTAGCAATAAACTCGCTAGGAAATATTTTCACATCGTTGTGGAAGTTAAAATGAAAGTAACTGCACCCAGTAGAGCAATAGAACTCCAGAGTGACGACGGATAGCGTGCAATATTCTCAACTTGTGTAATTTTATTCATAAGCACAACCCGATTGCATATCAAACGAATCCAAAATATTTACCGAGAGTCTCGGGATAATATAATTAGTACACTCGGTGACAACGTTCCGGAATAATAAATCTCTCATGGAGCTTCTATTAATGAATACTGATCAAGCATAATTTATTTGTGAATGGTTTTAATTAAACGATCGCTTCTTAAAGACAAAATGCGTCGTTATTTCTGGTTATTCAGATGAGACTTGGAATAGTTTAATGTATTTTTTTATACAAATAACAAGATAGTAATTATACTAACAAATAATAAAACCATTCCCAATCAAACTTTATCCTTAAAATGTTTATTCGGCAATTTGAAATAACCTTCCGGAATACTGCGAGTAATCGAATATTGATAAATGTAACTCAAAAAGTAGCAAAGTAAGAGTTCTTATCTGCCATTATTTTTCCGATAAAGCTTTCAAGTTAAAACGATTGGCATTTAAGTATGAAACCTAAGCTAAAAATGAACCGAGTGCTCGAATTGAAATCGAATTTTTATTAAAATAACTTCTCGTGTCGCTGGAATCGAAGAAAAGAATAATAAATTTTGATTACTTTCTCACGTTCGCAATCGTGATTCGATTTCTCAATTTTTCTCTCGAAACTCATGATTAAAATGGAGAATTTCGTTCTAATTCGTCACTTGAATTATTTTTTTCAATAAACCTAAAATTGGATTCTCAAATTATGGTTAAATTGAAACAAACCGTTACAGTCTTATTGAAGGAAATGAATAAATGAATCGCATTTGGTCCGACCAATGCTCGCTACAGCTACAAAAGTAACCACAGACATCTGTTTCATTGTTTATTTGTTATCTATGGTCTCTAATGTCAGACATAAATGTCAAATATACCATCCATACTATTTTGGATTAATTAATCTCATACATAGGCTCTATGGTGATCGTGGTCTTAGTACTTTGGAGTATAAAATATGCCGGTTTCTTCACGATTTTTTCTCATTGCACCAATATATATTACTGATAGTATATAGTAAGCTCAGATTTTAGCTTTCAAAACGCTTTACTTAGGCAAGCATAGTTTTTTGTTCGCCATCTTTTGACTCTGTATGTATAGTATAGAAACGATGGGGAATTCTTGTGTTCTAAGAGTGGGCTGACTCTCACTCCGAGTCCCCATCATTCAGAACTGTCTCAGTTATACTCATGTTTGCCAATAGCAATGTGGTTTCAACTCCCGACCTCAACATTGAAATGTCACCTATTGGCATCATGCTATAGAAATTCTAAATTTATATTAGTTTAAATGTCTGAGAAACTCTAGAATATTTTATCGTAAAACAGATTTTGTGCAATTCTTAAAATTCAATGTTGATTGTTTGCCGAACGAATTTGCTTGTAAATGTTTACCGTAGTAAGAGAAAAGTTCAATAAGAACTTTCCAAGTGAGCTTACGTTACGTGACCAAATACCTTCAATTGTTTACGTACGTGAAGTTTAAGTACAATGCTAGTGATTTACCTGTTCATTATGAATTTTGCCATCGGTTTTATCTTATTCAGAAAAACTAAATCGGTCTTATTGAACTATTTAACGAAAATATCTGATATTCTTCTCAGTGTAGATTTCAAAAGAGTATTTTTATTAAAATACTCTGTGTGAATCTAGTTTTTCACAACTGTTTATTACTATAAGAAGAATTTTTACCTATAAAACTGAAGGAGCGGTTTATTAATTCGATATGTGTGTTTTTCAATATTATTAGATGATAATAGTAGTCAAACCTTTTCAATTTAACACAAATAAAACCCATGTCTATTGAGTAGTAAAAACAGTGCCTTTGAATTCAGTCCCAACTTCCAGGGACTTTCTTTGGGCTTTGGAGATTCTCTCGTTCGTTCATTCTAAGGCCTAGGCAGCCAAAAATTAGGTATATTGGTAAAAGTCAGACAGTTCTTCACACCGGAAGAGCTATTTAATATTTCAAAGCCACATCTAAACATCAGGTAGAATTGTAGCCAACGTCTTTCGAGTTCTGTATTAAAAAAATACAGTTAATACTGACTGACCACTAAACTGAGTTTTACAAATTAATGTTTATTTATTTACACCACACACTTAATATTTTGTAACAAGAGAAGACATGACAATTCCAAAATGATATAACAACGTAGTTTATCGCGTTATTTTCATACAAAAAGATTTCTTATCTCGTGAATCTTTCTTGTACATATAAATATTCACCAACTCTAAATAATTAAACCTTACGATAAACTTGAGACTTACATAATATTACTAAAAACCAGTATTACTTAAATTGGTTACAAAGTATCAATTTCAAATTTAATAAAGGCTTTCAGCAAGATATTTTGTAGTAGCAAAAGGGGTGACTTTATA
This sequence comes from Pieris napi, assembly GCF_905475465.1. Lineage (NCBI taxonomy): Eukaryota > Metazoa > Arthropoda > Insecta > Lepidoptera > Pieridae > Pieris > Pieris napi. Next base: position 2,108,661 of record NC_062240.1, on the reverse strand, counting down.
AAATCAACAAAATTTGACAGTGTACCGTAACGATTTCTCTCAGGGTAATTTTGTCACAGCTATCAATCAACGCTTATGGGAGACGTAATCAAAGGGACTTTAGGGTTCTGATGCAGCCTTTTTGATTGAGTATAATGGAGCGTTTTGGCCCTTATTTCTACTTATACGAAACATTATTACACTGATGACCGCGACGTCTGCATCGACTGTAAACGAACGTGTATGTTTTTTTGACACGTCTTTGATCAGCCAAATCAGAATTTTAGTTAGTAAAATAATAAATAATAACCAGACAAATTCTAAGTAGGTAATGTACTATGGTACATATATGTATAAGGATTTGATATATACATATATATATATGTACCATATGCTAATTAGATCAAGATGAACTTTATGTTTAATTTATTTAATTAAGAAAAGTTTTTTAATGTGCAAGAAATGTTTTTTTATAAAACTGGAAGTTTTATATTTAAATTATTACGTCTAGTTCCGTTAAAATTTCAAATGGATGAGTCTAGCTGCCCACGATACATGGAATCCTAGTGTGGCTAGTGCACTTTCTCTTTTAACTAAACATCCTTTTAATTACTTGTAATAAAATTCTCTTTCTTTACTAAGATGTTTTGAAATTTAATACATTTCAGTATATTTGTATTACATAGTTCATGTACCTGCTGTGGAAGCTTTTCCGCCTTTAATTTATCTTTTGGAAAGAAAATTGTAAAATATAGCAAGGTTGAAGCAGTTTGCCGAGCAAATCTACGAAAGTCAGGCACGTGAAGCCGGGCTTGTTAAAGAATGTTTGAGTGAGCTTTTCTCAGGACCGGTAGATTAGAGAGTTAGTGCCCCATACGTGCGCTGAGCGGTTTATTGTCTAGCCTCATTTTGTCTATCCTTTGTTTTAATCTTGCCGGGAAAATTGTAATTTATCTGTGTATTCTTGAAGATTGGTTCTACAGTTTTATTTTACGGGGTTATCTTTCGATTGGACTACTTTATTTATAAAAAATGGGAATTACAACCAAGCAGCTTAAACTGATTACAGGTCAAACTTGACTCGGGTTTATGGTCCTTTTTGCTGATATCTGCCCCTTAGTAGTTTAACAAAATCGAATAGTAGTTTAATCAAATTTTGATTGTGTACACGTGTCCAGAGGAAATATACATAATAAATTATGTTGTTAGGTATTTGTAGTAAAATATTTTTGTTTAAATAACGATTTGATTGGTACTCTTTGATTGTAAACAAGTCCTTAAAAACACAACTCCAAAATACACAAAAAGTATTAAATGTAAATCTGTTTTTTATTTCAACTACATAGCTTTTTATAAAACGTATTTAATATTCATTAGTTATTTAATATACAAGGGCCATAAAAATGAAGGTTATATTTAAATGTTCTTGGCAAAATCAATCCATACTTAGGCAATTGAATTATTTGAACAAGTCGTCATGATCTCCACTGGAACATAACCACTAAAACTATTTATAAATACATAGCAGAGAACAATGAAGTGAAAAGTCGGTATAGTTCGCTTACAATGTTACAAGATACAATGAGTCAGCATTTGTAATAACGTTTCTCATCGCGAGTATTTCCTCCCTAAGAATAGAACTTTAATTCATCTCGACTCAATGAGTTTACCGTAAACAAAAGCGAATTTGTTTCTGCTACACAAGCTTTGAGACAAAAATTTTATAGAAAGTCCTCTTTCCGCCATCCACAAGATTACATTCAAGGAAATAAATCTCACGTTTGTGTAGCGGCTTTATTTACGTTTACATAGACAGAGTGAATACCTTGTTTTTCTCACATTTCTTAAGCGGGCTTCGTTCAAAGACGTGTTGAAGTTATTAGAAATGTAAATACCATTAACAGAACTGGCTCTTTCGCTTTATTCATTTTGCAGACATTTCCTAAGTCCCATATAATAATAAACACGTTTTTGGACACATCCATTAACAAATACAGACAGACATAACATTTATTACTAACGAAACACACAAAATAATAATAATAAAAAATAAAAATAAAACATTATGGAAAGAAAAGAAAGAGAAGAAGGTACATTTTAAGTGTGTAATGTGTGTGTGTTGTGGTTATAGCTGGCCCTGGCTCAAATTATGCTGTGCATCAGTCGTGTTGAATAAGATTAAAATAGGTATTTAAATCTTTAATTAGTAGCCCTATCCAGAGCATCCATAGATAAACATCTGTTCTATCCTCAATTCCTTTGACAATGCATGCTATAAGGCGCTGTATTAATAAAAGTCTATTGTAATAATCTTTATCAAATCTACAAACAAGGGTCATCTATGAAGTAGGTTATCAGCATTCTGTATACTACTAATCTAAAGCTAATTAAAGGCTCCGAAAGCCAATGAAAAATCATTTTTAAATGAAAGATTTACTGAATTCAAGAACAAATTAAAATCTGTGTTCAAATTATTCAGTACTACACGTGAGTGAACAGTGCATTATGTCCCGAAACTACGCTCATGACTCAACGTATAGTAAGTAGCGAGCAATTCTTTATGTACAATAAAGTTAGATTGGAAAACTTGTGCAATGTGTTGTTTCTGTGTAGTTCTGCAACACATTAAAGCACACTGTAAGTAGCATTACGGGGAAGTGCATAATCCAACGATTTGTGTATCGAACTTTTCGGGTTTTCGGGTTATTGACTTATTCGTTTCAATAGATTTTTTTTAATTCAACACATTTCTTATATCACGGAGCCGGCTTATTTCATATAGACATAGACATAACATTTATTACTAACAAAACACACACACAGAAACACATAAAATAATAACAATAATATAAGGTAGGTTTTAAGTGTGTAATGTGTGTGCGTTATGCACCTCAGACGCAAAAAGAAAAAATAATGTAATAATAATAGAAGTAGGAAAAATAATAATAATAGTGAACATTAACAGTGTAAGTAAAGAAGTCTTGGAAGATTTGTGTGTAAAAGGAAAGAAAATACAAAAAAATAAGAATAATTATTAAGGAATAGATAAATAAATATTTTTGGGCAGAATAAAAACTTGATTTCGCAAAAAACATATCTTTTTAAAACGGACTTTTCTTGAAGAATGTTTGAGTTTGATTTATGTTATATTAATTAAGCTAGCCGGAATAGCTTGCGACATGTGACATAAACACTATATAAATTGAAGATATATAATATTACGACAACGATATAAAAAAAATTGAGAGCATTTTGTTTAACATCTGGCAACAACTAATGCAAATATACGTATTGTAATTCGTTTTGCTATGGAAGTACTTTACTGTATTATTAAATATTTTAAGTTCATATACATATAGTATATTAGATCAATATCAATTTTACTAACTTATTTTTATCCTACATCTATCCCCAGAAATGAGCTAAATTAATTAATAGTTTCAACTAAATTTTGCAATAAACTTACCGAATTTACTGATTCGTGAAAACCCATATTGACAGAAAGCTTGTGATGTCGATGTGAACGATAAATAGATGCGGCAGCAAGATCAATCCTTTGTGTTGAAATTGAATCTTGAGAGAAATACAAAGCCAATCTTCACGTTATCTCTTGGAGCAAAATCTCAAAGATCACTGGAAAAATTCATCACGATGCAGAATGCAGATATTATATAATCTTAATGAAATGTTTTCGGTAGGTTTGTTTTATGAACATTCGAATTATAAAAAAAGATTTTACTTAAAAGCAATATTCGCATTATGACTCTGTCTATATTGTTTAATACATCTAACCTATCGCGTAATTTGCTTTAAATGAGTATTAAGAATATCCATATCGCTAGATCACCTGCATCATGATCACACATACACACGTACATATGTCCATACCCTCACTATCACACAATGACACAACACAGCCCAATTAGGTATTACTTAGATAATGTAGTAATATTTTTTCATAAATGTTTAAACCTTTTTGTATAAGTGTATTCCATCTTTGGTATATGTTGAGTAAAATTTATTTTTGTTTTATATAATTTATGTTAGTTGTAGGAGTACGAAATAAATTAATATACAAATTCAAAAATCATTTATTCATTTATAAAAATAGGTAACAAAATGTACACTTATGAACGTCAAAAAATAAATATATATATGAAATGCTTCTAAATTTACATTTACTGCCAGTTCTCAAGGGTATAGAATGGCAATAAACTCTTTTTAATCGCCAAGTTTTTTGTTTTACACAATGTTTGTAAGGAGCTGCAATCATCACACCATGTTCCACATGACATCCTAAATAATAATAAAATAAATGAAAAACATAGATTTGTCCCCACCCCTAAACAACTCGCAAATTTAGATATGAAACAGACAATTCTGTGTCACATGGAACTGAAATTGTACAATATAACGGAACCCATTTTATAAAATTGTAAGCAAAAGATGTCAATTGTTTTCAATTTTTCCCCAGAACACGGCTCGAGACAATCGTATAAACAGAGTTGTGTCATACCAGCTGCACCGCATTTCTGCGAGATTAAATTCGTAATGCCGCCTGTTTGGCTCATATCTGTATTCACTGAGATTACCAAGTATTTTTTATTTTAAACTGTTTTACAATACTGTATGTGAGTCTAGTGTTTAAGCCTCAACTTGGACATCTCTCTTAGAAAGATGCTCTTTTATCTCTGCATTTTAATTAATTTAAGAAATGTATTAAACATAAGCTATGTAAAAAGGTTTACTATAAAGTTAACGATTATCTAGTTGATAAAAGGGCCTGGGACTAGTGCTAGACAGGCTTCTTCTAATTAATTTGCGATATTTGTTTTAAAATAAGTGTTGTTTGATGATTTGCTATTTTATAAGAGTGTCGAGAGATTTTTACGCCGGCTTTTTCTCTCGACCTACACCCTCTGTCTCCTATATCTTATGTTCCATAATAAACATACTTTATTTTATCGGGCGTGTATTAATACATTTTTCTATGTTAGAAATTAACGCTTGCATATGTTGAAGAAACTTGTTTTAAGGCTCAAAAACCAATGTGTCAGATTCAGAAGGCTTATCACTTATTTGTCTATATAGAATGATTATCAAGGACAGCTAAATAAAATAAAAAGAAGCAGCTTTTCTTCTTCATGATTATTAAATAATTCAAACCTAGCTTAACTTAACTGAGTGCTTTTTAAACGATTTATCTTAACTGTATCTTCATGTATAGTAAAACATTTTATTTAAGTGGATATCTGTGGTTAAGTGAACGGAATCTTTCAGCGTATTTGTCAACGTCACAAGTGACAGGCGCGTCTGCTTGTGATAGCCTGTTTCTTTTTATTGTTGACGTCTAATTTGCGATTAACTTGACGAACAACTGAAATTGTTATTGTTTTGATTCGAAAGATTAATCTCTGTTGATTTCCTTGTTGTTTTGATGTTGATAAAACGATTTTAGAACGGTTATAATTTAACGAGTTTCAAGCGAATATTTGCTAACATTGAAATATTACGTTTTCAGATTTAAATCAATAATGGGTAGTTAAAAAATATAAATCATGATACAAATAACTTTTCCTATAAAATTATATGAAAATAATTCAACAAAAACTAAAAAGATGAACTAATGACAAGCTTGAAATGTTTTTGTTAATTGGTTCAAGCCATAGTTCTTCTTTATACTTTCATATGTAATTATGCTTATTATTAGGAGAAATGCTGGCCTAGTAGCTTTGGCCGACCCAAACCCACATCAATTTGTTGGTGTGTAGGGCCTTGAACAAAAGGTCACAGAAGGTCGTAGAGCCACTGATGTTTTTCCATCATTAGTATTGGAACTGCTGGCAAATTTAAGATTGTCTTTAGTTTATTTTACTATATATTTTGAATAAAACTTGTGTAATGTTATATCATAGTATTCATTTTTATATTTATTCATTTTTGCCGGCAACGCACTTGCGAGCCTTCTGGTAATATTATTATTATTATTTATTTGTTCAGACAAAACAATCCATCATTATGTTAGTATAAACTGACGATATTATATGTTATATATATATATAATATATATTATGATATATATATATGACTTGGCGGCGGTATCACTTAACATCAGATGAGCCTCCGGCCCCTTTGTATCTTATAATATTAAAAAAAAACTTTAACCACAGCCGTAAACATCGAGAGACCTTAACCACGACTACTGTAAAGCATTTGAAACATCGAGTTAAAATAAAAAAAATCGTTTATATCCTTTTATAATTTATATTAATTTGTGTGGAATGAAATTAAATTAAATTAGTAAACTATTAAATAATTTTAACTATATCTAATTCACCGTCTTGAAAATAACATACATTAAATAAATGTAGCCATATGTATGTAGAATTAAATTAGAAAATTAAAGAAATTGTTTTAAAAATGAAAGAATTTCCGTAATTGTTAATTATTTATATTAATTTTTGTGGAATGAAATTAAATTAAATTGGTCAACTATTAAATCATTGTAACAATATCTAATTCACCGTCTTGAATAAGATTATATCACATTCGTCAAACTTTTATACATTATATGAATTTTGCCATATGTATCTAGAATAAAATTAGAAAATGAAAGAAATTGTTTAATTCCATAATTGTTAACTATTTATATTAATTTTTGTGGAATGAAATTAAATTAAATTGGTCAACTATTAAATCATTTTAACAATATCTAATTCACCGTCTTAAAGAAGATTATATCACATTCGTCAAACTTTTTTTACATTAAATGAATTTAGCCATATGTAGAATAAAATTAGCTTCCCCCTGTGTGCAGCAGGGGACCTCTATTTGTCATTTTATTAGCCACGGGCCCCGCAATATTCGGCGAAATAACTCCAGCGGTGAGATTGCTTCGAAGTTTACTACCCAGTCTCGAGGAAAACTTGTAAATTTTCCGCAAAATCGTGAATTTATTCGAGCTGACCCCGGCCCTTATGACCTGTAATCCGAAATGAAGAAATTGGGCCCACCTTGTTCCCTACTAAGGTGGAATAAAAACATCTTCCCTTTGTCTTGCGATTGACAATTTGGAATAAATGGTCGATAAATTTTTATTTCTATCCGAATCCATCTGGTTCAGCTGGAACTGGCTTGGAGTAAGATGTTGCTGAAATTAATAATATTTTAATTTTTATTTTCATTGTATTACAATTTTAAAAAACCTTATCAGAGTTAGACGTCATATTATACGGGCATCCCAAAGTTATGGGACATGAAGGGAAAGTACCTTAAATATCGTAGATAGGGTATTTTACTGAGAGAAGACTTTATTTTATTTTAAAAAAAATAAGTAATTCTGCATTCAAAGATTTTCTAAAAATTACTTGTCTAGTCTTAGAATCGAACCGACTTAAATGTAAAAAAAAACACCCCATTTGATGCCAATCGAAAGAATGGCCAAAAACTAATAACTTTCTTAAGTAACATCGTATTTTAAAAGAAAGGAACAGCGTGAAATTATTCATTTTAATCAAATTAAAAACATACATAAACTGCTGTAGTCAATTAAGTGGGTATTTTTTTGTAAATTAAGTAAATAAATGCCCTACCTACGATATTTAAAGTACTTTTCCTTCATGTCCTATAACTTTTGGCCGCCCGGTATACTCTTCTATTGTAAGTTTTGCAAATTATTAATATCTGCCCTGCGATTCTGTAACTCACTTCTCGAACTCACACAGCGATTTTCGCATCAGCGGTCGCTCTTAAATCAGTCGTGAAGCAGTCATTTTATGATTCGGCATTCTGATAAACAATAAAATACAAGCTCCCACCTTTTCAGCATGCCAAATCATAAAATGACTGCTTCACGACTGATTTGAGAGCGACCGCCGATGCGAAAACCGCTGTGTGAGTTCGAAAAGTGAGTTACAGAATCGCAGGGCTGATTTGCCATAATATGTGCTCTTTAAATAAAAAGATAAGCAATATTTGAGCCACTCAGTTCCTTATAACATCTTTGTTTGAAAGCAATGTTTATTTAAGCATTTTATATTTATTTTATCAGGCGTCAATATTATGTGTTTTTTACCTTTATTAATTCTTATTTTAATTGTACTCAGATATTACCTATTTTTAATGTAATAAAAGGCAGGAGGCTCACTTGATGTTAAGTGATACCTATGGACACTCACATTGCCAGAAAGCTTGAAAGTGCGTTGCCGGCCATTAAAATTGGACTCTGCTTCTTTGAAACTCCATAAATACTTAAGCGGTCCTACAGATACCTTTTACAGAAAATTTGCAGTCTCATAGCAACAATTTAGCTAACGGACTAGTTTTCCTTTATTCACAGCGTCTACACAATTATATAAAATGAAACAAAGAAGAAGACGCGAAGAACGAGTACTTGGATATATAAGGTATATAATAAATATGATTAAATTTTAAGCTCTTGCATAGCTTCTATCGCGGGCCTTGAGCGTGGAGACCGAATCCAGAAATTCCGTAACGAAAATAACCTTACACACGATGACGTAACGTGACGTCTCACATCGGGTGCAGCCGGTACACGTTAGAGTGAGACAGACTATATAGGCTTGTTAGTCTGCGTCTCGTAAAGTGGTAGATTATGGAATTAATATCAAAGAAAAAACTTAAATTAATATCAAAGAATAAAAATACTGCATAAATAATTATAATTGCATAAGTTGATAAACAATGCAATAGCTTTACCGCGGCAGTCCCCGAGTGCCACACATCTTTTATTTATCTATGTTATTGAAAATGTTCTTATTATGGGACACTGATACAATTTGAATAAAGTTATAACTGCCGCCCATGGATCAATGCAACCCCAGGTCCTAGCGGTCGTGTTGCCCACCTTTCAGAGAAGGGTATGTTCTTTTCTTGAAGGCGTAATTCGTATGGTTCGGTTCCTTTAATGGCAGATGGTTTCTCAAAGACAGCTGAAGTTTCGAAGCTAGACCTCAAAACAATAAACCATGTTTGTATTAAGAAAAAAATATAAATAATCAGTATTTCAAAAGCCTTTGTGGCTTATTGAGAAAGAGAGCTTATTAGAGGAAAAGAAAAACACGAAAACGAGAAACCTCAAGCCTCAAAATATTCATCTTTGTAAATTACACAAACAATTTATGAACGAAATGATTTATGCTCATCGCGACTCGTAAATATTAATTTCGATTCTCATTAACATCAGCATTTGAGTACTATAAATACGGTACAGAAATTATCCGAGCCCATTAGCAAATTGTATAATTTTTCCTTTTTTAAAATGCCTTAAGAGTCTTATAAAATTGCTTTGGCCTCGCTCCTCGCCATTACAGAAGTAATGAAAATGGTCTAACAACAATAATTTCGTGTCGTGTAATTTATTTCTTTCGAACAGAGTTCCTTGTAATTGTGTTTTAAGTGAGCGTTTAAACGTCAAAGTAAATTATAAATACACATTAGTTTATTTTATTTACAATCAAGTATTTACAATTTTCTTAACCTACAAAGTAATAATAAAAATTATTAAAAACAAATTTAAAAAGTTTGGTCCCTGTGGCAGTATACCTTTACCTTTAATTATAAATTAGTTTTATTGGTACAGTGTTAGCCTAATGTGTGCGAAATTCTTGTCTTAAATTGTTGCAATAGATCGGTACACATTTTTTTTCTATGCACGTTTAAAGAATAGCGCTTTGAGGAAACCGGCATGTCTTCGACCCAATTCAGCGTATGGAAGGCACTGTAGGTTGAGCTATATATAAAGATGATCAATGTGTGAAATATGAGGCAAGTTTATATTAAATATACGTGAGTGTAGGGTAGGTAACTTTAAAAAAAATTTAGTTCCTGTTTTTACCGTCTATTTTGTAAATTTTAGACTAGATGCAACATATATATTTATATATATATATATATATATATATATATATATATATGATGTGGTGTGATAAATAAATAAATTGGTTTTTGGTATTTTTTACGGAATTAATTACCTAACATTTGTCGAGTAAAGCTATTATTTTAATAAAATCAATACAACAAACTCGTAGTCATACATATTATATGTATTTTAATAATTAAATAAAACACCAAACCAAAGCTCAAGAGAATGCTGAAATAAACCACACACGAATATATTAAAAATCGATTGGAAAAACGAGGGAAATAACTTGTTGCGACGCCTGTAAGCCCTGATGAAAACCGACATTTTTGGCTTCGCGCCACAGCGAGCGGTCACTGTTTTTTCTTTGGCTGTAGCAAAACTGGCAAGATTCGATTTAACGAACCGCCGTTAGAAATGGGTTGCGTCCATTCTAATGGCTGGAATATTTAGATCGACTGTCGTACTGATTGATGTGTACTCTGTTCAAAGTCGCCTTTAATTGTTGTCCGGATTATATTTTATTCTCAAAACTTAGCGATTAAAAAGAGTAGCGGAACGTTTCTTGCCAGTTCTTCTTGCCCGCTCTACTTGCCTTGACTTGCGAACTGGTAGTAAATATAAATTTAATTTCTTTCTTGACGTTCATAAGTGTACTTCTTTACCTATATGAATAAAGATATTTTGAGTTTGAGTTTATTGAAACTTTGTTATTTTTGCCAGGGATGTATGTAGTGTGTCTCAGTTTCCGAACTTAGACGACTATTTGGTCCGTTGTGATTTAAGTCTTGGATACTTAAGCCTAACTCCTTCCAGAAGCTCAGAAGCATACTCCACATGCTTCACGGAGCGATCTCATTGCTCCAAGGATTTCTGTTCGATGAAATTCCTCTGCGCTGAAACAGCCTCTCAGCACAAGGGACTGTCAGTCACGCCAATGATAAAAAGATGTACATTAAGGATACAGTGGCCCGTTATTGTCTCTATCAGAATCAGTATTGTATTTATCATTTTTGTCAGGAATATATACCTTGTCCAGTCTTGGCATGGTTAGACATTTTTTTTTATATTTTAAAAATGAATCCTATATTACTCATTCTAGCATTCTAGTAAAATAATTTTACGAAAACTGTCCGGTAGTCTTTCAGTTTATTTCTTACAGACAATCTAATCTTTCCTCTATATAATATTAGTATGTATAAATTGTCTATTATATCAATAACACATAAGTAAAAGTTACGAAAACCCCTGGGCATGGGTTGACATTTTTGTGAATTGTCTTAATTTTATGTCTAAAAGGCACAATATAGCACGAGTTAATACTACTTATAACATATTCCATACTTACAACTTAACTGTCTTCTTTTTTAGTATTTTGCACTAATAACACACACATATATATATGTGTATAAACTATAAACTACTTAATATCCATAAACTTTTATACTCATAATAATATAGCTTTATTTTATTTCTTAAAAACACAAACACATATGCGACACACGAGATTAACAGTACGTAATAAAAATATGTACTGGGTAAAAGCCTTCTCAAAGGCATTCCAGTAATTACCACAAGCTTAGTTAGATCCAGAAATTTGAAGTCGCTATATTTTCCAAAATTGCCAATCTCTAAATCAACTCGAAGGTTATTAATAAAGGCATAAGTACCGTTTCCACTAAATTTCTCTCACAGTACTAACTCAAATATTAATACAGCGAATAGAGGTCCGCACAATGCGGCTTTGAAAGCATTATTCCACCACGAGCAAGACCAGTGTGACAATAGGGCTAAAGAAATTCATATTTGCTACTGTTCCCTCTCACGGGCACGGAATTTAAATGAACTTTGGCCAACAACAATGACACCACGGACTTTTGTTCTACGAACAATACATTTTACCGGTGGAATTAAAAACTGTGAACAAAAGAGTACAAATTCATATTGCAATACACGAACGGCCCACGACGATTACGGCCGCAGACTCAATGCTAACACAAAATAAAACAACATACGCTTCTTTTATTTTCTAACAAAGGACATAGCTCGTATCTACATACTCATTACTAACTTTTTACTGGAAATTCCGTTGCAACAATGTACATAATTACAATTTATTGTCTCTTTTTCGTATTCAATGTAAATAGAATTGGGACACGAAGAATGTTTCTTGAGCCCTGAGCAGCCTTGCGATTCTGTAACTCACTTTTCGAACAACATGTTAACATGACTGCTTCACGAATGATTTGAGCGCGACCGCCACTGCGAAAACCGGTGTGAGAGTTCGAAAAGTGAGTTACAGAATCGCAAGGCAGAATGCTTAGTTAAGGTCATTTAGATTTTAAATATAAATCCAATTGATGCACTTTTCCATAGGCACGCGATTTTAAAGCGTAAACTCCGATTTTAGTTCCATCAAATACTCTTTTTGTACTTCAAGTTAGAATTAGTAATGTCGTATCTTTTATTTAAACGTGTTCATTTGCCTAATATCAGACTTCTACTATTAATTATGTCAATTGTAATATAGTAAAATAGTTACTAACAATACTAGTTATTAGCTCCAACTTAGTGCTAAATAATTATAATCCTGTTTTTTTTTTAAGACTTTCTAAAGCTTCTTAAAATTCTAACAATAATATTGTCGTGTAAAAGATTTAAGACGTACAGCAAAGCAACTCATAAGTTATTCAGAGCAATTTTTTAGCCTCCTACACTGAACAAGTTAATAATTCAAGATAAGACAATCGTTATCCATGCATTGAACTCGGGCTTTGAGATAATCAAAAACACATGACAATCGTATAATCAAAAAAAAAGAACACTTACTTTCTTCTTAAATTTGGAGCGTCTATTAAAGGTTTTAAGCACAGTTTTGTATCGCGCAGCCAGGACATACAACGACCAATATTTAAGCATTGACTTGTTTAAGCTATCGCGGAATATGGTATAATATGGCATAGCGCAAAATCTTCTGCATCATCACACCCCAGATACACACTTCACATACCATCACACAACACAGCCAAATTAGGTATTCCTTAGTTAAATGTATTGAATATTTTTTATTGTTTTTTCCCTTTGGTAAACGTTTTAACCTCTTTGTAAATATTCTGTATTGAATTAAGTTAGGACCAGCGGTGAATCCCAAAAAAAAACAAAATATACTTAAATTACTTTAATAAACTATTAAATTTTTTTAACTTAATTAAATATGACAATTTAATCGGCCTGATATGAGGTGCACGACCAATAATCTATATTTTAGCCTTATTCCTAATTTAAAGATTTGAAGATATGAAGTACCCGATCAAAGGTCTCTTAAAATGCTGTTGCGTCAGAGGGGTGCTAGTCCATTAAAATGTTACATTTTCTGAACATTTGTTAGAGGACGCAATTTTATTTATGGTACATGTTGGGGGGGTCAATACAAGGTTAACCCCAAGTTTGTGGGGTTGGCACCCTTGTCCCCCGGCCGCCATCTTGGAAAAAGGGGTGTAAAACACGTTTTTGGCTATATCTCCTAAACTATCCATCGCACAAAAAATTTGTGAAGACATATGTTGTAGCAAATCGCTTTGCCTACAACTACGTGGCTTTTTATCGTAAAGCCAAAATTCAAAAGTTATAACTAAAATAGTGAAAAAATTCCTTTTTTGCTTAATAACTTTTTTTCTTTTGATTTTATCAAAAAATTATGTGAGAACAATTTTGTAGAGGATTTTTCCGAAGATTTTTTTTTAAATTTCGTTAATTGGTAACGCTGTTCCAGCGCTCCAAAGTTGACCGGGTTTATCAATGCTCATGACATGCCCGTTAACAATTCCATGTTTGGCTATATTTTTAGTGTAATTTTTTGTTAGCTATAGGATTACGAAATAAATAAAAAAAGCATTAAATTGGAATATAATTTCTTGCATTGAAATAGAATTACTGTCTTAAGTAGAAGACGTAAATAGGACGCTTGAAATACACTACTTCGGATCGTCATAACCGAATTACGCTGACTGCATCATGCCACCGCACTTCTAGCTTCCTTTGTTCAAAACGAGTTCCTAACTTAGTTACCTTTCTCTTTGTGAATCTTTTTCATGATTTCTATAGTTTTGCAGCTTTGTCAATTTTGCTTGGTCAAATCTGGGGTAAATTAATATGATTCATGTGCACTTTTTTTTAATATTGTGCTGATTCCGAAATAACTTAAACTTAAATAGGTTTTAATTGCTTTATTTTGTTCCATTCGTTTTTTCTAAATAATTATATGGCATATGTATTTTTGCACTTCTTGCTCACTTTAACTAATTTCATTTTATTTTCTCACACTGGTTGCCTGCAAGAGATCGCTTGACAGCGAGTAGGCCGCCAGGTGCCCTCCTTTTCTTTAAATTATATCAAATTAATGAAAGGGAGGTTAGGAAGGAAATGGTTTTTATGGGACCTGCATACACAAAGCTGAGCTGTTTATGAATATGACTTAATTATAGATTAATAGTTTCAGTCAACAAGTATTTAATAAAATTGTTTGTTTTAGAATTGGGGGCAAACGGGCAAGAGGCTCATCTGATGCTAAGTGAAACCCGCCCCCTATTGACACTCTCAATGCCGGAGGGCTCGCGAGTGCATTGCCGGCCTTTTAAGTACTGATACGCTCTTTTCTTGAAAGTCTTAGTAAGTCTAATTGGTTTGAAAATACTTTATTGGGCAGCTGGTCCCACATAGTAGTGGTGGGCGGAAAAACCTGCTTTCAAAAATGCTCTGTTGTGGAACGACGGATGTCGAGGTAATACGGGTGGAATTTCGTATTCTGCCTCAACGTCCGATGATGAAACTCGGCTGCAGGTATTAATCCGAACAACTCCTCGGAACAATTTCTCCATGGTAAATGCGGTAGAAGATGCAGAGTGACCCCACATCTTTTCACAACGCCAAGGGATCAAGCCGCTAGGCCGATCAATGGTCTATAACATGTTTTATAGTAGTTTCATTAAATACCATTTACCTATTTTTTATCAAAAATCTTATATTTCTCTTTCTATTTCAATGAGCGTAACATAACATTCCTTTGCATTGTTTTTCTATCGAATAAGCCTTTATGCCTGTACGAGCTAACATTTTGCTCACTCAGGCTTTCTTAGTTTTAGAAGCGTGACGATTTCCTTAAATGTAGGAGTTATGCCCCGAGAGTATAGCCAGACGTAGGCACTCTCTTTGACTGTTACATTGTATTCTTTCGTTACATAGCAATTAACATTTCATTATTTCGCTTATATTACATTGTTATACGCAAATGATTAATATAGAGTAAAACAAAAATCTTCTATTATTTAAAGCACCTTGATGACCCAGGAACCGTACAATGTCTGTTTAGTACAGTCTTAATAGCGTACTTAGACACACTAGTACACAGATGGGGTTCGAAAGCACTGCCTTAGGATCAGAATCGCATGCTTAGCCAGCACCAACAATGTTTATTTCGGTTCTAGTCTATATTATGAACGAAAATAAATTAAAACACATGTTCCACAAGGTTTATTGAGAAAATAGCGTAAATTTTTACACTGACTACTATTTCGGTGTTAGAAATACCTCACGTAAGTCCATTAAAATTCCAGATGTAACCTCCATACTATGTGATTACATAGCAAGGTAACAAGCTAGAGTTTGTTGAGAATATTTCACGAAATGCCTAGAAAGTTAAGCGAACTATTTAAATTTCTAGAGATCCAAAATATTAAACAATGTCACGAATATTTTATCTTCATTTAATCTTGGATATCTGCGTATAATACTGGGATGGGATAAAGACATTTCTGTTGGCGTTTTTTTTAAACAGCCTTTCTCTTGTTTCGACAGTTCTTTAAGATATATATTTCGAGGCTAATCGTAATCAGTGATCACCTGTCAGACGTACCTATTAATTGATGTGTCTAGAATCAAAATAGGTACAAGAACGATTTGTATTTCTTAAAACTGAACCGTTTTAAATTATTTTTACGAAATTTTAATTTTAAAAATATAATTTCTATAAGGTAATTTGCCCTTCTCACTCTCTTTCAATCGGTCTCAATCGCTCTCTCCCTTTACTTCGAGAGAAACGCTGCACATCTTCGTGACGCATTTTAAAAATTTACCCTCATGTGCCTAAAGAAGTTTCACTTCAAAAAGTTCCTCACGATGCATTCTTTCACTGTAAGAGTGGTAAAAGCGCACATAGATAGTGAAGGCCATTGGTGCACAACCGGGTTCGATCCTACAACCTCAACAAGAGAGTCACACGCTGAACACCAATAAATACAAAATAATATACAATTCTTAGCCCCATAGGAACAATCTATTCAATATTGTCTGAAAACAAACACAATAACATACTGATAAGGCAAACAAAGTTGGGGCCGATACTCTTTAAGTTTGGCAAATGCATGTTATTACAGTATAGACAAAACTCGAGCCACTGATATTACTTCGCAGACTCTTATCGTCGGCTACACTTTGTTTATCGTCACATTTATGAGTTCGTTATTTCCCTATTCTGAAAGCATAAAAACATCGTCCAGAGCAACCAGCTTTTATCTCAGCTCTGATAAGGGAAAATAATGAGCGGACTTATTCTCTATGTAATTAAATTGTTGTTGTAGGTTGAGCGGGATGTATGATATACAAATATGTATACATATGTGTGTTTGTTTGATTGGGACAACTGTCGTGGGATTCAGGTTTTTTTGAAATATAGAACAGTGGGCAAACGGGCAGGAGGCTCACCTAATGTTAAATGATACCGCCGCCCATGGACACTCAATTTTTTCACCGTATACATCAGTGGTCAGGTTTGTTCTCTCCTCATTTAATTATTTACGCACATCTTAAAATTACGTAACGGCCTACGTTACGTAATTTTACGATGTGCGTAAATACATCTAAATAAAGTCCATAGATATACGAAAAAAACAGTTCGTATAAAGTTATAACTTAATAATTCAGTGTGTTTTGCTTTAATTGTTGACTACTTAAAATTATATTATATCTTTGAATTATCAAAAAACAAATGAAGACTATCCTTGACTATAAATATTTGTGTGATATTGAAGATTTGTATTTTAATTTTTCGTTCAATGATAGAACATTATTAATCCAAGCAATTGTGAGTTGGTCGTCAAATATGCTTCAAAGGAACTAACTAAAGAGTTATATCTAAGGTTACAACTTTGAAACTTTACTGAATACATTCACGAATGTTTGCGAACCTTCTCGGAAATTATACTTATCTATGAACTTCGCATATAGTTACGCTTCAGAGGAGCGTGAATTAATTAAAACTAAATAACTCTCTTTGACAATGTAATTCGTTAGACGTCTGTTTTCAGACTTAACCAAGCAGTTTTACCTAACATAATATTTTTTCGACAAAAGCGATATAAAGATGCAGCGATAAAATCTTAAGAAACCTATAAATCCTTTTATTCCAACAATATTTAATCATTCAGTATTACGTGTCTCTACAAAACCGATTCAAGTCCAGCCCTGCGATTCTGTAACTCACTTCACGAACTCACTGATTTGAGAGCGACCGCCGATGCGAAAACCGCTGCGTGAGTTCGTGAAGTGAGTTACAGAATCGCAGGGCTGTACATTTATTTGAATTTTTAATGGATTAGAAAATACGTAAGGAATCAATTGAACGAATATTTTGCTTTTTCTTTATATACGAAGTACATATTAAGTAATTTTTTGATTGTCGTTGCTATAAATCAATGTGTATTGTAATGACTACAACTGTTATCTTTTTACGTAAAAATACTAGCTTGATGACCATACGAAATCGAGTTGACTATAATAAGTATAGTGGCACTTGGCACTTCCAAAACTCTACTAGGATCTTCATACCCCGTTAATAATTACTTTAATTACAGTAAATTTAATTCTCTGAACGAACTGGCTCGCCAACTCACCATAGAACAGTATGTGAGCCGACTATAACATCACCATATTCTTGAGCTAAAAGACAGGCAGTAGATCTAGGCAGAAGATGAGTAGATGCTTCCAATGAGAAGCCACTCCACATGACAGCACTACAGAATAGATTCGCTCATAGCCTGCTCATTGCAAATACCCGCAGAAAAAAATCTTTTTACACAAGACCGTCTTGATGCAGTCAAAACAAATAATAAATATTATTATTTAATACTTTTAGTGGATTATAAAGTCAGTTTTTTATCTTTTGGCTTTGGAAAAAGGTCTTTTTATTACGCGAATATACAAAATCACATCAACCAGAAAGTAATAAGGGTTTTAATAAGATTAGCATACAACATAGGTATGTTTACATCGCTTTCATCACGGTCGTAATAGTCTTATTATATTTTATGAAGCTCGAGGGCGCCGTTATCCTGAAAATATCTCTGGACCTTATTAAGAACATACCACAACCTACCTGTGTTGATATTTATTTAGGGACGCTTGTGACTGTTTACTTGAGAAATGTAATAATCCTTTGTTAGAACGGTCGCCACTACGTTGAAATTAGTCTGTTATTTAAAGCAAACATTGAAGGTACCCAAAAATTTACTAACTAAATATGTAAAGGTTGATATGAAGGACCACGTTTTGTTGATCTTTAGTCAGTAATCAGCGTCCGTACTTTATAACTTCCAATAGCAACAGCAATAGAGAGTTTTTTACGCCGGCTTTTTCTCTCGGCCTACACCCTCTGTCTTCTTTGCCGATGAGTAGGGATGCCCACAAATTCAAATTTAATGACATGGAATAAGTGATACATGTATCTTATGTTCCATAATAAACATATTTTATTTTATTTCATTTTTTTATTTTAATAAAAATATCAATGGCGCTACAACCTTTTCAGGCCTCAAATTTCTGCCCACTGAAGTATTTCCGAAACAATTACAACTACGTGTCATCTGTTTGAAGTTTGGTCATGCCCGTAACTACACGTAAGAGTGCGCGCGTATTCTAAAGCGATACCGCACGAATGCGCGTGGATTCGCGGAGTTGTGAAGAATTTCACACTTCGATACGCTTCGACTTTGCGCTAGTATAAATTGACCCTAAATAAAGACTGTAAGTAATATTATTGGACACTTTCTTATGTTAAATATCCTTTTACGTAAATTAGATTAGTTTCAAGTTACTTAAGATAGGCGAGATCGTAATGTTAAACGATGTCCTTGTGCAGAGACAATTTATAGAAAATAAAAAAAACACGCTCGACTGGAATCGAATATTCAACCATAATAGTTTAAGCTGTCTTCAATTGAGCCACAGCTTCTTTGGATAGATGGAGGGTATTACAAGCATTATTGGAAAGCTTTTAGCGTCTCAGAACAGATTCTGTGGGATTCTAGTGCTAAGTGCATAAGCCGTATCTCGGAAACTCAGATCATAATTAATTAAGATTCTTGTATATGTTTGGAAGTAATATTGTAGTTCAGATCAGTGTCCACGTGGTGTGAGTTAAGCTAGGGGTCTCGGAATAATAACTGGAAACTAGAGGTTTCTATGATGGTTCTATATAAAAAATAAATAGTTCGCGGTATTTTATTAAAATAATGCAAAAGCTGTCAAATGATGGGGATTTAATTGCAGATTGTGTTTGTACTTTCGTTAAATCAGCAAATTATTAATTTAAAATATACTTTGTAATACATATATAAACTAACACAAAGATCTAAATAACTATATAATAACTAATATATGTAGGAGAGAGCAATCTTAATGGCCGTGTGCGTCTCAACTTAGCGGTCGATCGTTCGAAACACTGCTGGCCACTATTTCTATGTGCGCAGTAATCATACACTTACGAAATTCATGTGTGGTTGGAGGCCTAAATTGATCAGAAATATCCAGTTCCAACACAAACAGATATCCTAAATTTAGTTAAATTATCAGTTATAATACCACAAGAGCTTCAAAATTATCGGGTATTTCCCGATAGGTTCGTTGCAAACAAATATAGTCGTAAAGTATAGTTTTGAAGCTCGTGTGGTATTCGGGGGATTATTTTTCCGACCCAAATGTCGGCCAATAGAATTGCACCATGAGACGAAATGTACAGTTAACAAATAAGAATTTCATAATGAATAAAACAACTACTTAATACTTTTCTTGAAGCAACGACCAGAGAAAATTTTCACAAAAAATTATCAGTATAATACCATGTAGGTTGTACCACGTGACGTCGAATGGTGCAATTCTATTGGCCGATATTTGGGTCGGAAAAATAATCCTAAATATTCAAAGCCAAAGTAATTAACAAAATTACAAAAGAAAACTAAATTTAAATTTAAATTACACACTATATTAATTTTTCGACCATGGTCTAAATTCCGCAGGCAGCTCGCGTAACTATTCAGCTCAGACATGACGCTCATCTACTTCAACTTCTATACTCAATCCTCTTCAATCCCAAAACTCTTATCATAAAAATCATTTCAAATTCTCAGGTCCTTATAACTAACAATCTCACAGGTCATCCTTCTTAGGCAATTCGTTTCATCCCTTATAATTTGTATGTATTATGTTTATGTTGTATGTAATCGTTTTTGTATAGATGTAACGAAGTATGAATAAATAAATAATAATAAAATAAATTTTTAAACTACTGTTCGAACAATAATAATTATAAGGAATGTCTATATCTGGCGCGAGCGACGAAGCAGTGAGAGCGACCATTTTACAATGGAATCTCGCGGTTGGCCTTAACGGCCTTTACAGTTCAGCTCAGGCGAGAACGACCACACCGCAAGCCGTACTTTTATAGCTAAACACCAGTAAGCCCTCACGCATCACTTGAGATTTAATATAATATTATAAATTAAAATAAGGAAAAACACTGTTTTAATTATTTTATTACTGGACTGCATTTCAGTTCACGTAACAAATTACATAGCACCAAAACAAGCACCAAAAAGTATTAAATTATTTCTAAATTTCTTAAATATGGCTAGAATGTATTCAATTTACGCATTCAATATCTATCAAAAAACATCAACAAACGCTTGTCAAATAACGCAATGACTAGGCACTGCTACAACTAGGCTATATACACATTATATTAATAATATTAAAAATGAATAGAGAAAGTTGTCTATTAAAAGAGGTTACAATGTTTAATATAAGTACCTTTATAGAGCCATAGTACGCATCAAAGCTTAGACTTAGTGTCAAAATACACATATTGCAAGTGAGTATCTCTATTACTTTTCAAACTGTACACGCCATTTTAAAATGTATTATCGCGTATATAATTAAAATATTTTTAATATATAAAACTGAGATGTGACCCTAAAAAACTGGAAGAGAAAAAATGGCCATAAACAAACTGTCGACAAAGTTTCACTTAAGATTATCGGGTATGTAATTGTCCTTCCCGGGTATGCCTGTTCCGCCCGAGTCGCCGACCCACGGGTATCTGAAAACACTCTTAATATAAATGGCCTGGAAAGGGTTCGGGTTTGTAAAAATAATAGAAGAGATTCGGTAAGGTTACACAAAATTGCTACGTGATTGCTACGAAACATGAAGATATTTGAAAATAATATTGAAAAATTATTTAGAAACATTGAAAAGTACACCACCACTACGCCATGTACCTTTATCTATAGTATTGTCTTTGATTGACATAACTTTTATACATTTAAATAAAAAACTTTTTTTGAACGGATTGAAGTTATGTATTACAACTATTTAAACATAATTTTAAATTTATCCGTGGTCACGGTGACTGAAGACAAAAGATGTTGAATGTCAAAAAGTATCACAGCTGCAGAGAAAGTTGCATTATCTGTATTTATTTCCCCGGAGTTGGTATCGACTAAAAGATGGAGGGTCCCTCCTGTTTAAATAGTTGTAAATTTATAATAATACATAACTTCAATCCGTTCAAAAAAATACCTTTATCTACCTCGTGGTTAACGAAAACTCAATATTTATGATACTTGAAGCAAAAATTCATAATTCAAAATTCATTAATCAATTAATCTAAAATGATATGTTTGATCATGTTTTACGCTCTAACTAACCTAAAGCTCTGGCAGTAGTGGTAATAAATAAATCAGTAGCGCTACAACCTTTTTAGGTCTGAGCCTCAGATTTCTGTATCGGTTTCATGATCAATTGTCAATCTAAAAGGCAAGTAGGTGATCAGCCTCCTGTGCCTGACTAGCCGTCGACGTCTGTCTAAAGGCCGATTTACATTATCTTAGTGTTTAGGAGAGTGCTTTAGTACAACTTGAAAGGCAAGTTCTTTAGCGTAGCGTTTACTAAAGCAAGTAGCGTTTACATGTTTCAACTAAAGTACTATCCTAAAGCACTCTCCTAAACACTAAGATAATGTAAATCGGCCATAAGGCAGGCCGGTTTTCTCACGATGTTTTCTTCACCGTTCGAGCGATTGTGAAATGCGCTCATAGAAAGAAAGTCCATTGGTGACAGCCAGGGATCGAACCTACGACCTCATTTATTATAGTCGCACGCTGAAGCCACTAGGCCAGCACATGTTTAATACCTCGACGTCAAAGGTAAAAAAATTGTACAGTACGTAACATATTATAGCTATTTATAATTCGTTACAAAAAGGTTTAGGTTTTATGTTTTATGTTTTCTTTTTTTAATTTTTTTTATTTAATTTTTATATTAATAAATTTTCTATTGTAATAGTATAAAGTTACAGTAAAAATAAAAATAAATAAATAAATATTTTACATCAGGGCTTAATACATTATTATCTCATGGTACAACTTGTTTAGACTAGTTTTTATTATTAGAATACTTTTGCGGAAAAAACTAACGCGCGTCACGTACTATTCCCATACAAATTTGTTCGGCGTTAATGGGTCGCGCCAGTCGACTTTTGTCTTAGGAGTATGATATCGTTAAGTTGAAAAGTTTAGGTTAACAATTAAGACTTACTTTATGAATACCTTGGACATTGTCACGCGGTAAAAATGAATTCTAATTTATTATTTTCAATTATAACAAAAGATTGCTTACTGTAAATAGAACAAATACGAACCCGTACATAAAAACAAAACAATGTAACATTCCTTTTTATACAGGGTAAACCATTAAACAATTGAAAATCCAAAGAGCAAAATTAAAATTGGATTGTTTGATCTCGCATGTCAGAGACAAAGGAATTTTTAACCGGTTTAAAATCGCAAAAATTCAGTTCCTCGGTTCTTTTACAGTAGAATTATCCGTTCCCGCAGGCCAATGTAAACCAGTACAAAAAACATTCAGTACGTTACGTAATTCGGTTCGATGTTTGTGGCACGAATAGTTCGTTGTGCTCTTATTGAGTGCGGAAATATTAATTGAACGCATGGGTATGCGAGTAGCACTTAACATATGCTAATATTATAAAAATATTTGTAATCGTCATTAGAGTTAGACACTAACCAATCATCTTTATTTAAACAACTTAAAAGTCAAGAATATATATGTGACGCGCAGCAAATAAGAATTACCACGCAATTAACTGAAAAATTACAAACAAAAAGAAAAGACCTATTCGACTTAGACGTGACGCGCATCTCCTTCAACTTCTATACTCAATTCTTTGCAATCGCAATACTAACTCTTATCTTAAAAATCATTTCTAATTCTCTGGTCCTTATAACTGTATGTTACGCTCCTCCAATATTGGAAATTCCATCTCACAGCTCATCCTTCTTAAGCTTAGGTTTCCTAGAAAAGCGGTGCCGTTATCTAACGGCCGCAATGTAGCGTTGGGTGACGTCACCCATACGTTGTCTATAAATAACATCGGAGTAGGTGTCCTAGAGAACGTTGAGTGTCACCGTAACGTCAAATAGCGGTGCTGTCATATGCATGACGGCCGTCATATCGGTGATAAACATTAGTTCAACGTTTATCGTGTGGCCATATTTAATTAATACAATGAGTGGAAACGTGACTTGGATGAGCCAAAATGATGTTTTTTTGGATTATGTTAAAAAGTAAAGACGGCCGTTAGTTAACGGCACCGCTTTTCTAGGAAACCTAAGCTTTAGGAAATTCGTTTAGGATCTCCGCCATTATGTTGTGGACTGCCCGACTCCATACGATTGGCTATCTCCCTAACATCTTTTAAGCCTACTTCGCATTGTTAAGCAAAAAATTACAATTACATGTATTAGAATAGAAAGCCTGTAACATATACTATAGAAAATGCATTATATATTTTGTACTTAAATGAATAAATAAATATATTTAGATCAAATTTCCAATGACTAATGTAAAACTTACTGATTAGGGCATTCAGTACAGGTCTCCATATATCTGGTGTCTGTGAAATTTGTGTCTGGGTGTTTGAAAGGCAACGCGCACTTGTTGGAAATGTTGCACGCTGCTGGTGGGAGATCCTTTTTATCACACTTCCACGCCTCGTAATTGTCCAGGGTTGAGGCTGAACGAGGCTCCGTTATCCAGGTTAAGGCTTGGGTTACAGTTACGAACCACACGTCTTCTCTGAAATATTACGTTTACATAGAAAAATTGTCGGTAAAACGGTCTTTTTTTTTATGGTTCTGGCACGATTTGCGCATTAGCCAGCGTCAAGTATAGGATTTTTTATAATTCGTGCTTGTCTTTAGAAATTCGACCGTGTCCTCCATGTACGGTTTAGGCACTCGCCCGGTACCGCACAACCCTCCCAAAGACCGAGAACAAATTTAAATTAAATTAAAACTTGCTCTCGAACCGGGAATCGAACCCGGTACCCCTCACCTAGCTGCCACTTAATAAGACCGCTAGGCTAAAAACGGTATTTTGAAAGTGAATAGTTGATTTTTTACACTAACTGCAGGCGGCCTTTGTGAGGACACCGTAGTAAGATCAAAATTGTTTCATATAAAATTAGATTCACTTTATTTCGAAGAACAACTTTGTTTTGAAGGTTATTGGGAACATAGAAAGTGTGTAACAAACATTATTATATATATTTAACGATAAAACTGGGCATTATTATACTCATTATATTATTTTACTCAATAAATAGTAAAACATGCTCTGTGAACTTAAATTCCAAACTATAACCTCTTTTGTAATTTAAAATGAAAGAGACGATATTCAGATGTCAACGCTCCTACGGATTAATTACTTGAAATTACGGCGTGTAATTACGGAAAATCAATTATGAAAGTCGCTTCAAATGAAATAAAGTGGGAATTTGGTCGTTTCTTTTTTAAATAAATACAAATAATAGCTTATATAAAACTAATTTAGATGTACGTAAGACGCTGATTAACAGAATTAAAAGCACCTAAGCTTATTTAGTTTTCATTAAGTGGTTTATGCTATATTTTAAAACACGTTGTATAGACTAATTGACTCTCTTAACGTAGGCACGAAGATTGTGACCCATCGGAGGTGGGTGGGCCATATAGGGCGCATGGACAAGACCCGATAGACCCAAAGGCTTCTTGAATTAAGACCTCGGTAGAACAAAAGACCGCCTGGTCCACCGACGGGATAAATGAATGACATCACAAAGCAGGCTTCAAATGGATGTAAAAGGCACAATGCCGGTCAAGTTGGAGAAAAAAGAAATCCTATGTTCAAAGATGGACCCAAAATAATGGCTAATTATGTTGAGTGAATGGGCTGAATATATATATAGTTAAAAGAGAAAGTGCACTTCACGTGTGGGGGCGCACTAGGATTTCCTGTGTCGAGCACAGCTAGTCTTCACCTTTTGACATATTAATTGTTTTGGGTACTTGAATAAGTGAAAGGTAAACCAAGTATTAAAATAAAATAAATTAGTGGCGCTACAACTTAGGTCTCTACTTTTTAGGTCTCAGATTGCTGTATATCTGTTTCATAAACATTTGTCAATCTAATAGGCAAGTAGGTGATCAGCCTTCCTGTGCCTGAGACACGCCGTCATCTTTTTGGGTCTAAGTTAAGCCGGTTTCCTCACGAAGTTTTCCTTCATCGTTCAAGCGAATGTTAAATGCGCGCATAGAAAGAAATTTCATCAGTGCACAGCCCGGGATAGAACCTACGACCTCAGGGATAAAACCCGCACGGTGAAGCCACTATGCCAACACTGCTCTAATCGGATATTACATGGAGTAAAGTCGGTCTTAAATATCGATATTTCAATAAATTCGGAAGCCTTCAATTTGCTACTTTCTATTAGTAGAGTTATCCCTTATTCCACTGAATTGTTGAGGGGATTATTTTTGTACTGAGTAATCATTGGCAATATTTTTTTCTTTATCGAAATTTGCAGAGTATTTGCTACAGTAAGCCTATTGCGTAATAGATTGGATGTGCCCCTAGCGTACCTGGCACTTAACAATTTCATTCTTAACAATCGGGAAAGATATTTAGTGATTTTTTTGGATATAAAGAGTAATGTTTCATAGTAGAAATTTTTGGCTAATTAATGTAAAAAATACATTATTTAAAATAACATAAACTCGTTTGCAATAAATCGGGCACCTAAATAAATTTACGTTCTAAGGTTGAATAAATAAATGAAATGTAATTGTTTTATTAATTTTTGTTGTATTGTATAACATCGATGTAAAAAAAAAAAATTTCATTTAATTAACTGAAATTGACCTTAGAATGAAATTTTTATTTCTTCTTCTTAAAGTATCTACCATCTCCTTCGTTGGCGATCATCATGGCTATTTTGGATGCCGCGAATCTAAACAATGACTTAGTGCTTTGACCAAATCATTGTCTAAGATTCTTCAACAAGTAAAGTAAATTTCTTTAGGAGCCCGTTTTAATTGCATTTAATTACTATAAATACAATCAAATCGTTATATTGATTAAATTTCTTTAAGGAATTATATATATATGACTAAATCTAATGAAATATTATAAAAAAATAATATGTTGTTTTCGTGTAAGTGTGAAATATGAAATCACTGAACTATATATTTTTAGGCTAATTTGTATGTCTATATACTTACGAAATTGTCCAATTCATACAATATCATATCATACTTATCAAGTAATGGATTATTTAATTCTAAAAACTTTTCTTTATATCAAAATTAACTTACTGTTCGCTCGCCCATTTAAGGAATTTGTGAAGACCGCGTTCAAGTTCCTTAATTTGGAACCAATTTGTATGGAATGGCATCATATAAGGCGCGCGGTTTTGTTCGTAGTGTCGTCTAAAGTCCTCTTGAAGCCAGTCCAATACCTGTATTAGGAAATAATTAGTTCGTACCTAAAGTCGATCTCGACGGAATAAATGCTCATGAAACTAGAGTTGTGTTTGATACGGGTATAACCAGCACACCTTCTGATTTTGAATAATACTGCATTTGTTACTCGAAAACTAATTGCATTCAATATATTTCAACGTTTCTTAATTAATATTTCATTTCATAAGTTAATATTTCCTAATGTCTTCAAATTTTTTCGTATAGGCATAGAGCCTGATCTATTCACTATTTTATGTATCTGTTAACGTAAAATTGTAAACACCGTTAGATTGTAATCTATCGGTTATCGGTTATCGGTATTCGGTAGATTGTACTACACTAACTTAGTTATTATTCAAACTTCTTTGGTCAATTACAGATTAATTTTACTTCCCAACAATTTCATATAAATACCGAATAATAATATGTTAATTTGTAAGCAGTTCGTTGAGGTTCACAATCTTTCGACAGTTTACAATCTCGCGAGATAGATAACAATCTAACGGTTTTTACAATTTTACGGTGACATATCCATCTTATAAATATAGGTACATATAAATACACATACATTGTAATTTTCGTAAGGATTTGTTAATGTATCCTACAAAAAATAAATCAGTGGCGCTACAACCTCTTTAGGTCTTGGCCTCAGATTTCTGTATCTGTTTCATGATGATTATTCAAACTATTAGGCAAGTAAGTCATGTGCCTCCTGTGCCTGATACACGCCGTCAACTTTTTGGGTCTAAGACATGTCGGTTGCCTCACGATGTTTTCCTTCACCGTTCGAGCGAATGTTAAGTGCACACATAGAAAGAAAGTCCATTGGTGCACAGCCGGGGATCGAACCTACGACCTCAGGTATGAGAGTCGCACGCTGAAGACACTAGGCCAACACTCATCTTATTTAATGTATCCTACGTGAAAATTTAAAAGTTATATTACATAATGACAATTGACTTACATCATCAGAGTCGTGATTGTGCAGAACACATTGATCCAAGTAAGGGCAATGACCTCCTTCGTATGTCGCCACGTAGTGAGCATTAAATGGCACCTCCCATAGACCTAGGATTGTGCAGTATTAATTAGACAACTCCGATTACTTTATACGTCACCGCCATAATCCTAATCACGTAAAGTCTTGGCTAACTGAGTGACAGAGAGCCAGCCTCTCCACCACCGGACCGGAACACGTATAATCAGGTTATTGTAGAGTCGTAAAAATAAATTTGGTGTGTGTTTGTGTGTGTGTGTGTGTGTGAGTGTGTGTGCACGCGCGTGTGTGTGTGTCTCTCTCTCTGGTGTGTGTGTGTGCGTGCGTGGGTATGTGTGTGTGCGTGCGTGGGTGTGTGTGTGTATGTGTGGGGGAGTGGGTGTGTTACAGAGTAACAGTTATTAAATCTTCTGTTTCATCATAACTCAACGTCTTCAGCCAAGTAGTAACCATTTTTTTACATTCATATTTAGATAGTGGGTAAATGTTAATTTTTTCATTTAATTTATTATACAGGTAACAGCCTAGGAAACCAAAAAAATCTTTGCGATAAAGAAGTTGTCCATTGTGTAATATGACAGCAAACTTTAAGTTTTATCCGCTTGTTTATATTTAATTCGGGGTCGTAAATAGATGAAACTTGGACGGTATATAGTTCATTTATAAAGAAGTGTAAAGGACATCTAGTTGATTAAGGCAGAGTGACCGTGTTCTAATTTTAAAACATAAGATCATCAAAATATATCTAAAGCCATAATGATAGTAAACTTTTGGAAATGTATGGCCACATGATAAAAAATACGCTTATAATTTGTATGGTTTTACATACATATCAGTTGATATAGCGAAATACTTATTGGTTATTTAATCATGACCCAGATAATTTGGATTTCGTCGCTTAATTGCAAAACTTTACGCTAAAAAGGCTTAGTAAATGAACATTTAAATTAAGGCATCTTAGAAATATCAAGTTCCAACGGAACGTATTCATATGAAATTGGCTTAATATTGAATGGCATGACCTCGATTTTTTGCATACAATTTTGCACCAAGACCTCTGTCGCACTTTCTAAATTGCGACGAATTGCACGCCTTGATATGTAGTATAAAGTTTTATCGTATATAGAATATTTCTCGTAAATAATTAGTAAATAGTTGGAGTCATAAAACAAAATTAGAATATCGTATAAAATTATGTCAAATTCAAAAAATCATTTAGTCACGTAGGTAACACAATGTACACTTGTGATTCGTCATTAAAGAAATAAATATTAATGCTTCTAATTTTACATTTACTGCTATAATTTATATATGTAAACAATATATAAATGATGCTTCATGGTATATCGTTATAGCAATTGCGAGCGTAAATTTATAATAAATCTTCTTAGTGAAATATAACCAGTATTGTAAAAAAAAATATTTTTATTAAAAAAAATAGAGTTTCATTAAATACTTGTCTTATACTTATTTTATATCATTTAGCGGGATATTTCAGCAAGCATCAATTGCTTAATATTATTTTGGACATAATGAGACCCCTTACGTAGAGATAAAAGACTTATCATCCAGTACTTTGATTTAAGTTACAAACTTACAAAACAAAATCTGTCTACTTGAAACCTGGAGTATCAGACGTTAAAGAGCAAGTTACGTTTTGCAAATATGTTGTTTAATTACTTACCAGGGAATGACTTAGTGGGGCAGGTACCAGCTTTGCACTCATGAGCAATTTTATAGTCGAGCGTGTACGGCCATACTGGTATCGCCAGTGGTGGAACTCCTACTGAACTGTCATATATGTAGCCGAAATCTTCTAAGACCTGCAAAAACAAAAACATTTTTTTTCAACAAAATTCAGAAACGAGACAAAAAAAACATCGAGAGGAAACCGTATGCCCAAAACCCAAAAATGTACGGCGTGTGTCAGGCACAGAAGGCTGATTATCTTACTTATTTAGAAAATAATTGATCTTGAAACAGATACAGAAATCTGAGGCCTGGAATAATTGTAGCCTTACTGTTTGTATTATGTTCTTATCTTATATATCAAATTCTCCTGTCACAATGTTAGTGACCATACCCTCCGAAACGGTTTTTATATTTATACTAGTAGACTCGGCCAAGCGTTGCTGTGGCTAAAGTTTTTGTTACAGATGTTTAATAGTATCTTATGTGAAACGTTGGTACTTTCAACACAGCGCGGCGCCCGCGCCATCTGTTAGAATTGTGATTTGTGACTGTCAAATAATAACAGACAAATAATTAGCAATAAATTAAAATTGCGACTATAATTTGAGATTTAAACTATCCTATCTCTCAAGTTGGATCGAACTGCACATGATGTGCAAATTTGATTGATATCGGTTCGGTAGTTTAGGGAGTCCATTGAGGACAAACATTGTGACACGAGATTTATATATATTAAGATTCAGTAGTTCTGAGAATCGGCTACTATCTATTTTTCATAACCCTAAGTGGTAAGGGCTGTCCACCCCTAACTTTTTATTTTAATTTTTTGGAAAAAAAAATATTTTTTTACCATTAAAACATACATACAACCCTAAATTTTCATCCCTCTATCACCAACCCTTATTTTTTATGTGTTAATTAAAATCTTATGACTTGAACTATGAGGTTTATATAGAGAAAAAGGTATGCTAAGTAAAATCACAATAAGGAGAAACGAAGTTCGCGGGGGCAGCTAGTGATTATATAAATGAGTATATATATCTCTGTTAAAATCACAACTCTAGGTATTGCATTTCGATAGTTTTATTTATTATGTAGCAATTTTAATATGATACTCAACATTCAACCACTCTAAAAACCAACCCAATTTATTACGCGAAAATCAGTATTTAATTTAAGCTTCAGTTAACACAAATAATTGCAGCAGTAAATTTTTAAATAAATCCGAAGAATAAACGAGATCGAGCTCCTCGAACGATAAATAATGTGAAAATTACAAAATTTGTATTTACGACCGCTGATCCTATGAAATATTTATATCATTTCGTACCGTTAATACTATTATTAAAAACCTTATTTTATTTGCTTTCAACGTTTCGAATTGCTGTATTTTTGGAATTGTAAATAACTTTATAGAATACTTGTATAGAAATGTTTACTTTATAATAACACTAGCGACCCGCCACGGCTTCGCACGGTATTTAATTGGATAAGGATTAATGTTGTATTGGTTAAAATCGCATCGAAAATTAGCCATTATTTGTCGTAAAAAGTAAATTACATAAAATTGTATTGTGGAATATCCATAAGAGATAGACATATACCATCGTGGAGTTTTCTGTAGACCTTTTCAATGTGTACAATACTTAGTACATTATTTTGATAAATCTCGTAGGGTTCAGCCTGCGTTTGCAATGTAAACGGAAAAAATGTAATTATTTACGACATCACATTAGAAACCCTAAAAAATAACAGTATTTGTCCACTATTTAATTGATGTTATTATACATATAAACCTTCCTCTTTAATCACTCTATCTATTAAAAAAAAACGCATCAAAATGCATAGTTTTAAAGATTTAAGCATACATAGGGACAGAGAAAGCGAATTTCTCTTATACTATGTAGTGAAGAAAAGTGCTGTAGTGTCGCAAGCAGTGTTTCTAATAAAGCACAAACATTGGCACACAGTAGAGGTCTTCTCTTGACCTCCAACTATTTGAAAAAAAAAGAATACTCCTCCCTGAAAGGGAATGCACCCACTAACATAGATAAGGGCTATATACTGTGCTACAACCTTTTCAGTCTGGGCCTCAGATTTATGTATCTGTTCTGTGATAATTTCTAATAGGCAACCCTGACACACACTGTCGCTGTTTGCGTATAGGACAGGCCGGTTTCCTCACGATGTTTTCCTTCACCGTACAAGCTAGTTTTAAATGCGCACATAGAAAGTCCATCAGTGCACAGCCGGGGATCGAACCTACGACCTCAGGTATGAGAGTCGCACGCTGAAACCACTAGGCCAACACTCCGGAGATTGAACTTACGAGTTCAATCTCCGTCTGTGCAGGGACGAGAGTCTCACGTAGAAAGCAAGGCCAACATTGCTCTGCGCAGATGTGTTGGAGATTAAAAAAAATCTCAACAAAATAAAACTTAACTAATAACAATTGCATTACCTTGAACTGCGTATTCCGTCCTGGCTTGAGAAACGGTGCCCTCGCGCCGACCACCTCTGACTTTGATACATTTGCAAACTTGCGCATTATTTCCCGCATACCGATCATTTCACCCGCCCATTCTTCGTAGCCTTTGTCTTGTAGGCCCTGCTGCTGTGATATCGTGCCTGTAGCCATCTAAAAAAATTGATGGGTTGTTATATTTCATTTCGATGTAAGTCATGACACATTGAAGAATGTGGGAGTTGCAGGGACTCTATATGTATTGTTACATTTATTAGTAACAACAATCAAATATTCAGTATTTACATTTTTTTGACGTAAATACGTACGTGAATGTCTTGACTTCATATTATTTCCCTTTTCGCTATAAATGCGCTGTTTTTTAAGACGAAATTTTAAATTTAAAATTAATTATTAAAAAATTTAAATTGAATATAAGTCATAATTTTAAATGTTATTTCAGCTAATTTTAATTAAAAAGATTGTACAATCGAGATGTATTCGTTGGTATGACTGTGAGATTGCAATTATGATGCGCAATCGCAACGTTTCAGCTTTTGTAATTTATAATGTATATGACACCACGGGACTAGTGAGAAGATTGCAAAGGACAAAACTATTCCAATTAGTTAATAAAGATTGTAAGTAGTGTTATTGGATACTTTATTATGTTAAATATTCTTTTTTTGATGAATAAGGTAAGTTTTAAATAACTTTTTAGTCTTAAGTTATGCTAGATCGTAATGTTAAATTGTGTCTTTGTATAGAGACAATTTATTAAAATAAGAATAATATTACATTTTTAAAGATAAGGTGCCTCTATAGCGTGGGAGAGTATTTAGACCATAAGTTTTGACAACAATTATTATTAACTGTAGCCTTATCACATCATGATAATCAGTATGACATTTGCAAGCCTATTTTTATATGGCAGATTGTGCGGTGTTTTGATTATAACTAAATGAATGTACCACTTTCTTTGCAAATAAATGATTTATTATTAATAGAACATTCAAACATGCGTTATGTCTGCAATTTATTACTTTTCATGCAACTAACAATACAATTGACGACTCATTGGTGTAGTGGTTAGTACCCCTGACTGCGAATCCATGGGTCCCGGGTTCGATCCCCGGCTGAGACGAACATCGATGTGATGAGCATTTGGTGTTGTGCTTAGGTCTTGGGTGTTTAAATGTGTATTTATATGTCTATCTATCTATAATATGTATGTATATCCATTGCCTAGTACCCATAACACAAGCTTCACCAGCTTAGCATGGGACTAGGTCAATTGGTGTGAATTGTCTTTAAAAAAAAAAAAAAAAAAATGCATCGCTATGTCAAAAGGCAGAATTAAACCCATATAGGGTATAAATTATTTTACACATTCACTCGTGATAATTACAAATATAAAACACAACAGAACCAGAACATAAAAAAACTTACTTCGTGTCCATCGTGCGCTAGTTTCTGTACCATAGCGTAGTTACTGAAACAAATGAAAACATAGACAAAAGACTAATCAGACTTGTAAGAGATTTGTGGTAAAATATAGGGCTTTAACATTGTACAACTTTGAATGTGAATTGTATCGTAAACAGTATATTTTCACTCTGCAGACGTAATAAATCCCAATTTAGTTCGAGTCGTTTATCCAGCAATGTAAGTACGGCTGATTTACTAAAATTGGCTGATTTATATCGAGAATGTGATACAATGATATTTTGAACTTTTGCAAGAAATTAGGAATTATGTTGGCATGGCAATGAACTTGATAAAAGTCAAATTTATTTTTATTTATTTATAGTCAACATGCATGCTCAAAATATACAAAAAAATACGATTTCACAAATTTTACACACACGTATCAATTAGGATATTAGAACATAGCAAGCTAGGAATGGCAAAAATTAAACAAGCAACCCCAAAATAAAAAATTACGGTAAGTTGGAAGATTGTAAAATATATCAATATTTTCATTAATGTTAGTAATTTTATTTAAGAGCGAGATAGCCCTGCACTGGAACATTAAAAGTAGTGGATAAACCAGCCGTAGGTACGTATAGAAGACTTTTAGAAAGTACATTGGTGCACAGCCATCAAACCGTCAACCTCTGGTATGAGAATCGCACGCTGAAGCCACTAGGCCAACACTGCTTTCAAATAATAACCTAATAGCTATAGTAACCCAAGCAATTTATTAGAAACAAAAATACAAAGTGTATGTACATAAAACAGGAGCTTTTAAGATCGCGACGCAAATGGTGTCAAGGAGGCCTAATCGGCTTTGGATAAACCAATTTAACATCTCTTATGTCTTATTCGATTACATTCACAAAGGATCTTACTTTTAGACAATATGTTAAAAGCTATTTTGGGAGAGGGAGGCGTTGTGTATCTTTCGGTATATATGTTTGTTATTATATTATTTACGATATCATTGCAATTATGCAGGACAGAGTAGAGTTCCTTTACTGAGTGTGGTGCGGACTTATTTTTGTTGTTGAAAAAGAAAAAATTTTTTGAAGTTCCTATATTAGTTTTGGGCTTGACTTTCTAATTTATTTATTAGAAACATAATTAAATTATCTAAAGCAAAACTCAACTCTCAACGCTAGTGCGTTCGATTCCCGACAGAACCGTCATGACTTAGAGCCAAAAATGGTTATTAGTAAAGAAAAATTAATTCTTAAACATTAACAAAATATATTGATATCGAATGTATATACATAATACAAACTAAATAACTATACAGTAACTAACCTGTATTCGTGAGATAAGAAGAAAGTGCCCCGAATCGGGCATCCGTTGGGATTGCGCAACTTTCCGTTGAAAACTTTCTTGTATAGGTCGAAATTATTCAAATTGACCGCGCCGTCAAATGTTAGCATAATCATCTGTGGTGTCTGCAATTAAAAATGTTAATATACATAATTGGTGTATAAGTATACGCTTTTTAAATGGGGTTCACTAATTACTATTAATAACTTAAAGATGTCACGTGGAACATGGTGTAATGGTTGCAGCACTCAATGGCAGAGGGCTCTCGAGTGCGTTGCTGGTCTTTAAGATTAATTAGTACGCTCTTTTCTTGAGACCCTAAGTCGTATTGGTTTGGAAATACCTCTCGGGCAGTTGCACATGGCGCCGCAAAAATTCTTAAACCTACGCTCAGTTGGGTAACGACGTACGTCGAGGATCGCTAGTGCGTTGTCGGCCTATTAAATGCATGTAAGCTTTGTATGCACTGCTGACATTACTGCATTGGTCCAAGCCCCTATAAATTACCAACTAAGCGATTATTATAATCATAAGACATATTTGCCCTTGAAAACGATAACACGGCAAACAATAGAAAGTAAAGGAAATTTATATTATGTAACGTTGTTGCTTCATAACCGCAAATGTGCACAATTGTATAACTGTCTGCATTTTTACAAGACTTTTACTTTATGTAGATTTTGTAAATGTTAGGAACGTATACTACTGAGATAATAATATATTTTCTTGTTTTTTATAGATATTTTTATATTGCTATTGTGCAACAATAGTTTAATTATTTATAAATTATTGTTAAGTACAGTTAACATGGCAAAAGGCACAAACCAGCTGCCCACGATACTGGGAATCTTAGTGTGGGAATCCTTTTCCTTTTATTGTGTATATAAAGTTTTTATCTATTTTCCTATAGCAGGTCGAATGTAACATATACAAACGAGTCGTAATTGGTACGAGTCGTAAACAGCATCAGCATATAACACAAATATTTCCTTACACATGATCTTATGAAACATTACAAATTATTTAGTTATATAGAAACGATTATAAAATTACGAATAGTTCTACACACAATGGTTTTTCATGAACTATTTGACTACTTTCAAATAAATATGTACCATAAATTAAATTTATAGTACAAAATAATAGTCCAAAGTTATAGTGTTTTGTTTATGCAAACGATATTATTTTTAGTTATCTATGTTTACAGGCGCATCGAGAATGTCAAAGAGTCTATGTAATTATTAAATGGAGTGCACGGATATTTGAGTGCATCGCCAGTACCGACAAGATTAATTAAGCAGAGAGGGTAGTCACATTTTATCACAAACCTTTCACTATTAAAAAGAAATTTTTATTATTTCTATATAAATACGAGATCAGTCGGTCGTATTATGAAGTAATTTTGAAAATTGACGTAAAATATTAATTTTGATTTGATTATACCGGGACCAAATTAAAATTAATATTTTGATTAACATTAGTAGTTCTAAGTTCACAAATAAATCGTGGTTGGTGAATTGAAAGTTATAAATATGCTTACTCATTGAATCCATTCACTAACATGTAGAGCAAGTAATGGTCACAGCTTTAAGCTTCTTTAATACTTGGCAATTAAAATAATGTATTTTTGTTGTCAATTCCTTCCAGCTTCGCCCTTGATTGTAAAACTGGCAGTGAATGTAAATTTAGAGACTTGTAAATTTAGAATAATTGTTGAAAAAGTTATACAATAAATAATATTTTATTTTTATTCATCTATTTACATTTCGTTGCAATAAATAAAAAGGAGGGATCGCTTTCTGTCTCTTTCACGCAAGCACTAATATTATGATTTGGAAATAAAAAAGTTATTATATTAAACTTACATCCTCAGGCTCCAGTCCACCAGGTATGAGTGTACCGTCTTTTGAGCAGAAACAATAAGGTAGCTGACAGTCTGCCGGCTCGCAGCGAATCGCAAGATCCGTTGGAGCTTCTGTTATGGGTGCTGGGGCTAAAAATATCACATATATTACATCGTCATGAATCATGATCGTAGAATAATGTCGGATATGAAAAAAATCCAATATCCACTTTTTATCACATTTGAATACTACATTATAAAAAAATTCCATGTGTTTTAAATTTCAAATTAATCAGTCGGTAAAGAGACGGTTTTCATAGAAACATGTAATTTTTCTAGAAAACTGTATAATTTGATGTTATTATTTTTATTTTGTTTCATAACATACCCTTTTGTTTGCTTGAATGCAAATTTTCATAATAACAGAATATGAATTAAAATAGTTATGACAAAATCTAACCTGATTATATTATTTTGAAATGGCTGCCCTGTAAAGTTTACTATTTGTAAGATCCGTCACTATTCTACAACTATGACGATGTAGTCTGAACTGAGTGATAATACATCACCTATACAGGCGAATAAGGAAATGTATGTAAATTGTAAGATGTTCTTTTTTTTATATTACAGAGCAAATGGGAAAAAAGATCATTTAACAATACCGCCGGCCGACACTCATAATGCCAAAAGGTTTGCGAGATCAGCCGGCCTTTTGAAGAATTGGTACGCTCTTTTCTTACAAAACCCAAAATCGAATTGGTCCGTTAAAACCTCAACGGGCAGCTGGTTCCACATGTGGTGCACATAAAAGTACCTTAAACACTCAGCTGGAGGGAAATTAAGGTGATAGGGGTTTACGTAAAATTCGCGATAATATTAAAAATTTATTCAGTTGTAACATCGCCTTAATGTATCGTTATAAATAAACTAATATCTACTTGACTAACTACTAACTATCTAATACATAAAATTCTCGTGTCACAGTTTTCGTTGCCATACTCCTCCGAAACGGCTTGACCGATTTTGATGAAATTTTTTGTGCTTATCCGGTATCTACGAGAATCGGCCAACATCTATTTTTCATCCCCCTAAATGTTTTTTTATTTTTTAGACAAAATTTTTAATTTCTATTTTTTTATGATACAACATACAAAAATACATACAATCCTCAATTTTCACCTTTCTACGATCAACCCCTATTTTTTATTATAAATACATGGCAAAACGACGTTTGCCCGGTCAGCTAGTATAATATAAAAACGTTCCGTTCACGTAAAACTCCCGTCAACCCGTACCTGTACTTTTTAAAATTACATTAAAAATTGATATGCTCAATCGCCTCCAATATTGACACTTTAATAGGCACCATTTGTAAATACCGACGAATGACTCGGAAAGTACACATATATAATTCAAGAGCGTACGGTATACGAATGTTTGATGTTGTAGGTACGAATAGTTAAACAAAGCGAGGCGCTGTGTTTGGTATTCGTGCCATCTCGGCAGTTCCTTGCTTACACCGGAACAAGCATCATGCATTTGATTCATTCCCTATTCCATATTATAGAAGGCATCCATATGAACTGAGTATTATGAACGTATACGTACTTGAACTATTTCGTTTATTCTTTCCTTTGATATTGGATTTGAGATAATGAAAGTAGAATTGTTGTATACTAACTTTTTTAGTATAGTAGTTTATTCTAAGAGTACATTGTCTTCACATATAATTATTTAACAAATGTAACAAAATATTGTAAACTTATTTTAAAAGAGTAAGTGTGGAGTTTCTTGCACATTCTTCTCCACACGAAACTACCTTTTGGAAGGGGCAACTAGAATCTTCTTTGTATTTTGTTTGACGTTCAAAAGTGCCATTTTAGGTGGTCTAATTGAAATAAATGATTTGACTTTGAGTTTGAATTTGAGATGATTAAAGTAGAATTGTTTAAAAAATACATAGTTAGACTTACGGGTTTTTTTTTATAAAAAGGGATTTTTTTTATAAATAACTAGCTGTAGTGTAGTTTCGCTGTGGGAATTGTGATTGAATGGTTGAGAAATGAGAAACAAGACAAAGAATACATTTCATATAAGTTTAATTTTGCAATACTTGTGGAAAAAAAATGAAAAAAAAAAAATAGATAAAAACAATCCTTGATGCGGATTATATATCATGCTAAAATTTCAGCTCGATCGGCGCAGAACTTTTTGAGTATTTGAAGCGTACACAAAACAACATAACATTTTTATATATATAAATTACACTGCTCATAATGTATAATTAGTATACGTAAAAATTACTTACTTGTCGCAATAGGACCACACCTTGCTTCAACTTTGAAAGTACAATATTTGCTGATGTCATCAAAATACAGCCCCGATGGGCATCTGTTTAAGTATGGAAAACCGTCGACGCACTGAAATAATAATTAAGGATAAGTTTATTATTATATATAAAAAAAATATAAACTAGCATCCAGCTTGAACGAAGCGACATCGTGTATAAGTCAATATATCAGTCAATTTATGTAAAACGCCTAAGTGTTCCTGAGAAAGCACTATGCATTAAAGGTTTTCATATAATAATATGTAAAGATAGTATCACACATAAAGGGCACACACTTATCGTAACCAAAAATGGGCTTAACTTAGCAAAATTGATTTTCAGTGAGCCCATATATTTATAGGTTTTGAAAAGGATCAAAGGCGTGTAATAGACCTTTGTAAGCTATTTTTAAATAATATTTGAATCATACAATGAAATTACCATGAATTCGTCTAATAACAAATAGAATTTTCTTTATTACGTGTACCGCAATATGATTTTCTTTTTAATACATATTTAAAATAAAACTAAACTAATCAGCTTCGACGTCCGATAATGAAATTCAGTCGGTATAAGGGAGGTAATTTATAAAATATTTTTTTAAAGTCGACTCATTACATGCAAAAACAGGTAACATGGTAAGATTTTGGAAGTGAAACTTATTTGGGCGCATGAGGGTAAAATTTTTACGAAGCGTCACGAAGATGTGCAGCGTTTTTGTCGAAAGGGAGAGGCGATTGAGACCGATTGGGAGAGAGTGAGAAGGGTGAATTACCTTATGGAAATTTTATTTTTAAAATTAAAATTTCGTAAAATAATTTATGAAATATTATTATTTTATATTTTATGCAAAATCATTTATTGAAATCTCAAATGCCGAATTGTAAATTAAAATGCCACGTGTTTTTATTATCGAAGAAATACATTTAAAAAATTAAATTTATCTATATTTGTATTAAATTTGACACTTTATATTTTAATGACAATGAAATTCATTAAATTCCTAACATATCTTCCTTTTTCCTCCCTCTAAGTCTCGGAAATCTTAAGTTTTAAATATGTATGAATATGAATCTCTTTATGCGTAGATAAAAAAATTACACCTATTGACATTTTTATATTTATGAATGATAAATGATAAATGATTTATTTCTGTAAGTAGGTTTTTACAAACACTTTTACACGTCAAACATTTTTTTTTTAAACTAGATGAGATAACCGATCACATAATAGAAAATTAAAAAAAAATAAACTAGGACGTATGGCCTTCGGAAGGTGTCTACAATTTATATTAGCTTATAAACTAGAACTAATAAACCTGTCTGAAACCAGTTTTATTATAAAATGTCAATTTTACATAACATTGGTAGAATATTATTTCCGCATATGATTATGTTAATCAAAAGTATTTTATTCCGATTATGAAAAAATTTATAGTATTAAATGACTTAAACGAAAAGCGAAGTCGCTCTGCAAAAGTTGAATTATGTTGAAAATCTTTTAATTGCTAATGCATCAAAATCTTTGTCAAACCAAAATAAGTGACTATTTTAAATAATCTAATATATAAAATTCTCGTGTCGCGGTGTTTGTAGTTAAACTCCTCCGAAACGGCTCGACCGATTCTCATGAAATTTTGTGTGCATATTGGGTATGTCTGAGAATCGGACAGCATCTATTTTCATCCCCCTAAATGTTAAGGGTAAAAAAAAATTGTTCTTTATTTTTCTATGATACAGCATTAAAAAATACTTACAACCCCTAATTTCCACCCCTCTACGATCAACCCCTATTTTTTATTATAAATGATATACATGGCAAAACGACGTTTGCCGGATCAGCTAGTGTAATTATAATTATACTACGTATTTAATGTAATTTATAAATGTATAATATAATACCTATATATACTAAAATTAGAATATAATACATAATAATATGTAGTATGTATTGTTTTCCCTATCCCGCATAATACCCTTTCTCGTTTAAGATGCGTTGTTGATAACCTCCCTGAGAAATCGTCTTAAGCGGGTTTTACTGTAGATACTTTTATCGCTTTTGGTATTAAAAGTACATAAAATATGTCTTTCAAGCTACATCATTTGGACAAATATTATTTTAATCTAATAACCGAGGTCGCGAGGCACCAGCTAGTGCTGTCATAAGATTACTAATTGATTAATTATTTTGACAATTAATGGACTTATTAATGCAATTAAAGTGCAAGTTTCAGTTTATCATTAAACTTCTTACTTGATAAAATCTTCTACACGTCGCAGGGTCTGCGAAATTTCCATTGCCTTGCGTGCCTTCCGGGCACACGTACTCCGCTGCTTCCTTGTCTTTTTGACATTGAACTGTAAATGTTTTAACACAATATAATAAAAATAATACATAATTGGGGACCAAGCCTTATATTATAACTAGCATACTCGGCCAAGCGTTGCTGTGGCTAAAGTTTTAGTTATATTACAGTAACCTATTCAAGGGTAACGGTAGGAGAACACCGGTCATGGGGACCACTATGCTTTTTTGGTGGTTATGCCATTAAATTGTAGCTTATGTGAAATGTTGGTACTTTCAACACAGCGCCATCTGTTAGAATTGTGACTATCAAATAATAAACAAATATTTTGCAATAAAATAATATTGCGGGTATAAATTGCAATGTAAGCTATCCTATCGATAAGTTAGATCAAACTGCACACGGTGTGTAAATTAAGTGAAATCGGTTTAGTAGTTTAGGAGTCCATAGCGGACAAACAACGTGACACGTAATTTATATATACCTATTAAGATGTAACTAGCTGAGCCGGCTAACTTCGTTCCGCCTAACAGACTAATAATATCGTGTTACCTTAGTTAAACTTAATTGAGGATTTCATTAGGTGACTTTAATACAACTTTTATTGCAAATACAGATTTTTTTTATTGCTTGCCATTGCGAAAGAAGAATGACAGTTTTACACATTAAGCCCCTTCTCTCTATCGCCAATATTGTGATACTGCATGTTAAAGCACTTTCTGATATACAACATTTTTTGATGAGGTAACACATGTCTTCGATCAAGATCAATGCCTGGTTATGCATCTCCTCATTCACTTCAAGACCGGAATTTCTTGAACTGACACGAATTCGATGTAAAATGGTGCGTAATTTTGTCAACAGATGGGACCACGTGGTGTTTGTATTCGTAAAATTAATTAATTAATTAATTGTTATTCGATAACTTTTTTTTTTCAATTTTTTTAATCCATCTGCAATCAGCCTCTTGGCTTTTATCAGATTTTATGCATATGCATTCGATAACTTATCCGATATTTTATTACTTATTCTGCTATTTGGAGCGGAGAAGAATCCACCAAAAAAAGATAACTAACATCGGTCCAGCTGATCTTGAGTTATAAGTGGTGTAACTAACACGACTTTGTTTTATATATTTAGATATCGTAAATAAAAGTTGAACAGTTTGAGTTATATTATTTATGATATTTCCAACTCACAAATACAGAGTATTTACAATATTCCTCACCTACATAATAATAATAATTAAAAATTGATATATAGAATATAAAAAATATACAAATTTAAAAAGGTTGTACCTGCGCCAGTATACCTTTAATGCTGGCAGCATTCCTCGCTATATTACGATACCTTTTCGTTGAGCGAGGAAAGCACCAGCTCTGGGGTCACCGGTACTATCTACCAGGCGCCAACTTAAATCTTTAATTAGCGCCTTTGCACATGAAGCCCAAGAATCTCTACTCCAAAGGGAACAATATAATAACACTAATATAGTGAAACCGTTTATTATATGAATCATAAATAAATATTATGATATGATTCTAAATTATCAATAATTTTAGAATTTATTTCTTAATCTAACGATACGAATAGCTCAATAAAAAATGTATCCTGCATAGCGGTTTATGATATATAAAGAACCAATGTTTGTCCGATAAAGAAGGGATCCCGGGCACATCAGAAAGTACTACTTGTGAAACAAATATAAATTTTCTATACAAGAAGCAAAGTAAATAAGGAAGTGTTATCACTATTACACTATTACTATACATTATTATATAAAAATTAAAATATTTCTTATTTCCTACAAGTAATGAAAACTGATATTATTACTGATACTAGGCTCACTTGATGTTAAGTGATGCCGCCGCGGATGGACTCTCTCAATGCCAGAGGGCTCGCGAGTGCATTGCCGGCCTTTTAAGAATTGGTACGTGGTAAGAAGGACCCGAAGTTGAATTGGTTCGGACATACTTCAGTGGGCAGCTGGTTCAAGATATTGGTGCGGTAAAAACTACCTTAAAAA
This sequence comes from Pieris napi, assembly GCF_905475465.1. Classification (NCBI taxonomy): domain Eukaryota; kingdom Metazoa; phylum Arthropoda; class Insecta; order Lepidoptera; family Pieridae; genus Pieris; species Pieris napi. The sequence goes on along the minus strand of NC_062240.1, from coordinate 2,065,176 downwards.
CGCACAGTTGTGGAACGACTGACGTCGTTTTTTATTATTAATTTGGAGAACATATGGGGAACAATTTTTATGATCAACACTTGTATCTCGTTACACTATTTGTGTTGTCTCTATGTTGTTTCCTATAGATAAATGAATAATTTATGACTAGAGTAACAACATTTTTCTACTTATTTACATTACGTGAGACCACTGAAGCGATTTCGCGGAACTAAAACGAATTCGATATTATAAAATGTAGTTCATGCAACACGTAAAATTATTACTTTAAAATTAAATAATAAAAACAAACTGTTATTACCACTTTTAAACTGACTTTAAACGAAGTAGAACGGTATCAATAAGACAAAAAATATTGTTTCCATTATTACTTTAATTAATATTTTAATATTGAATTTGCCATATCAAATAAACTGTGTTAATTATAATGGTGTTTCGTCTTTAGTTGACGACATGACAATTGAAATCCTCACTTTGTTACCAATTCTAGCCAAAAGAGGAATTTATCATTGGATTGTCCATTGCTTAAACAAAGTCCCTACTGGAAACGGATCAAACTACGTTTTCAATTGTTTATTACATTATAAGTTATTAAAAGTTTAAGGAAACAAACAAAAAATAGTTTATAGCTTTTGCTTTTCGCTGATATTAAAATAACAAAACGAAAAAGTATCGCGCAATAGTCTTAGCAGAGTTTATATTATTAACACGCGAATTCGTACTGTTTACATAAACGCAATAAAATCCATTCTACATAACTGGAAATTTTGCCGCTAAATAAATATGTAACAACACTTAAAGTACCGACTTCGTAGCTTGGTTGGTCAAACAGTTTTAGATGAAATGAAAGGTAGACAGAATGTCAAAAATATTTACAAGACCTTAGAACAAAATAGGTTACTACATACTAGTAAAAACACATAGACTTGTCTAATTAATGCGTGACTAAGATTTGGAACATAATAGACAAAAAAAAACAGAAATAAAAGGAGTTTTAGTTTCGTATATAAACAGGTATCTTAATTTAAAATATTCGTTTCCTCATTTATCACGAAAAATCAAGGTCTACGCAGCAGAAATACTCGTAATTTGTTGTAATAGATAATAAAGAAAAGAAAGAATCACTTATACCAAAGTCTGTAAACTTAAAAAGCAATGTATGCGGACGGTACGCGCTTGTTAACTGTTAAAAAATGGGTAAACATTCTTCCATATGCATAAAATAAAATCTTCCAACTAGTATGAAATAATATTAAAACTCTTTCATTTTAACATTGCATTTTATGAATAAATATTGGTCGAGCCAAGTAGAAAATACAGTCAGAGACCGCAAAGTAAAAAGTGCATCGAAATATAAATAAATTGGGTATACTGTGCCGCAACTGTAAGCCATTTTGAATAATTTAAAAGAATGTTCTGCTATGCCTACATATAATGGTCCAGACATTGAAATACCGATATGTACATTATAATTTATTCCAGACAACACAGGAGCAACGTTTTATAAATATTAATTGTGCCCAAATATATTCGATTTATCTGAACAACTATCGACAATTAATCACACAATGATACAATCATTCGCATTTCGTTTGAAGGTAGGATGATTTGCAAGGACGATGTGTTTTAGCAGGTGCAACGAGTGTCGAGTAATGATTGAAATGTGTTGCACACAAACTAGTTCAATAAACCTGTCAAAGTAGCTACCTATACTTGTCCATTTTGCCATACAAATACAATACCTTTGATATGTAGGTACTTTTGATACGACGAAATTATTTTGATATCAGATTATCTTTTGGCAGGCATAGGGTCAAGAAAATAAGCTTATAAAGGTTTATTTCGCGGACAATAGCGTAGGATTTATTTATGTTCGTAAATCGTCAATACATTTCAAGGAAATAGTAAATCACATTTTAAGTTCCATTGGTTAATGTCAAATGTTAATATAACTGGTCACGTTCCAATGTCAAGTGAAAGAACGTGCACAGAGGTCCACATCCTCAAAGGGATGTTCGTAACTGGCACTTTCTAAAGCAATTATACGAAGTAGCGTAATTAGCGACCCATTGCTAAATAGATTGAATAACACGCGCCTTTCGCACCAAATTCGCCAAAACCTATGTAACTTATAGCTTTCACCTTCTCCAGTACATTGACGCACTTGTATAACAAGTTGAAAAGCTGTACCTACCGCTACTTAAATAACTAAACACAACTAACCGTTCACAAATAATATGGCACACAAAATAAATGATCGCATGATCATCGTCCGATCAAGGTTCGTGTGTCGCGACATAGCACCTTTCACCATCGTGTGGACACTGACAAGCTTGAAGTGATCATTGGGTAGCTGCCACCTCCAACGGTCTGTCGTTTGCTTTCACCTAAACTCTGGTCTATACGCATCCAACGTGTAAAATTGACATAATCGTGATTTTAATGCGTCGTATGCAAATCTTATCGACGTGAAACGATAATTGAGAGAAGGTGACGACAAAATAATTTTGCATCCAAGAGTTTATGGCTTAATTGCGATTTTGTAATGTTTATTAAATTATTTCTGACTTTTCATAAATTAAACTACGTTAAGTACTTATTTTTTATTATTATTACTTAGATATTAGACTATATTATAGAAGCTTTGTTTTATTACTTGGCTATATATAAACTTGTTTTTTTTTAGACACAATAAAGAATTGCTAAGGTTAAATCGATGAAATATAAATAATGTATAGCAATTAAAACGCTACGTCCGCTAACAAATTAAATACCACATTTTTTTTTTAAATGAACAAATTTTCAACAAATTATGATGGTAAGTGTGACATGGTAAACTATCAAAATGAAAATCTTTAAAAAATATTCTTACCCGTTTTCTAAATAGTTTTGTGCAAATAGCGACATCTAGTAAAAATTTAAGACATTTACATCTCTAAGGGCCGAAACACATAAGCGCGTTGCGGCGCCGCGCCGCTGAAATCGGCAGTGCGCTATAGCGGTGCGGCGCCGCAACGCACGACGTGAATTCCAGCGTTATGACGTCATACTTGTTGACAAGGATGCAGTTTGTTTCTAACACTCTTGCAAACAACACGTGTCAACCGAGAAGCAGTTTTAAAATTAAAATGTCTGACGTTGACGTCGATCTGTTTATATCTTCGGTTCAGGAACACCGTTGTTTGTGGGATACTAGTGACGAAACCTATAAAGACAAATTTATAAAACAAGAAGCATGGAAAAGCATTTGTGAGATCGTTTATGTTGATTACAAGGAAAAAAACTCAACCGAAAAATCAAAACTGGGTAAGTAGTAACATATAGTCTTAGGCAATGATATTTTAAACTAAAGATAAGTTATGTTCATAGTAATTTACGTTTTAAATCTGTTCCTGTGTTTAAATCATTACCTCCCAGCAATCCAAAACTGCACACATTTGCAAGTTTTACTGATAAGCAAACCAAAAGATATGAAATAAAACGCAATTGAAAGAGATAGCTATAATTTTAATGGTTGCACTTCAAACGTTTCTTGTGCATAGAGTAACATTTATAGTCGTAGAGTGGACACTTGATTCAAAACTATTCAAAAGTACATAGATAAGAAATAAAACATCTTACAAAAGTAAATCACATTTAATATCATTGGTCTTAGGTTTACGCGATCACTATTCACAATAAAACTACAATTTTTACTGTAGTAAAAACGTAAAAATCTGATCCGCGGTTTAAATTGTAGTTTAATGTAAGTAGCATGTATCTTTTTTTTTAATCATATGAAATACACCATTTATTTTAATGCCCTATGCAAAAGATTTTCTCTAAGTTAAAATTATATTTTTTTCTCGCGCTCTTATTCAAAAAGGTAAACAAATACTATAAATAAAACCAAATTGCCATTTAAATTGTTTATTCGCAGTTCACAACATGTTAAATAGTTTGAATCAAATGTATTAAGGTATTATTTGTATTTTGAACTGAGTAGGTATACGAACATTCATATTTTGTTTAATTGCCAACTTAGGGCGCCAACATCACTGGAAAAGTAATTACAAAAATCATTCCGTATTAGATGTGGGCTTAAATTATTTTCATTTGCTGTGGGCAAATGCAACATTTGCAGATCAGAATCATCAAAGATAATGTCATCGGTCGCTTGTACTCCATCTCGATTCAAAACAAAGTTGTGCATTACACAACATGCCTTGATAATGTCTGTCGCAAATTCGTATTGCACATTCATAGATCGATGAAATATGCGCCATTTATTGGCTAGGATGCCAAAAGCGCACTCGACATATCTTCGGGCACGACTCAGTCGATAATTGTAAACTCTTTGTTGTACCGACAAATGTTTTCCTGAGTAAGGGCGCATGACGTTATTCGAAATTGAGAATGCTTCATCTCCTACAAAAACAAATGGAGTTTCATTTTGAGAACCTGGTAAAGGCTTTGGTACAGGAATAGGTAATTTGCGTGTCATAATCAAATCATAAAGTTTAGAGTTCTGGAAAACGGTGGAGTCACTTTCCTTGCCATACGCTCCTATATCGACAAAAATGAATCTATATCTAGAATCTACAAGAGCTAATAAAACTATTGAATTATAGCCCTTATAATTGTAAAACAGTGATCCACTGTGCGCAGGACATGTAATACGGACATGTTTACCATCAAGAGCTCCTATGCAGTTAGGAAAATTTGCTTTCTTGTCAAACTCAATAGCGACATCTTCTAGAACCTGTTTTGTTATAGGAGGTATATTTTGACTTGATAGATGTTTCCATATGGCGCGACAAACTGTCCTTACAATTTTTGCTATTGTACTTGCTCCTCGGAAGTAATTCGTATGCATGGTTTTAAAGTCACTGCCGGTTGCTAGAAATCTAAAATGAAATAATAATTAGTAGGCAAATAATAAAATAATACAAATGTAGGTATAATCAAACTCAAACCGCGCAGGTAATAGTGTTGCTAAAGGAATAGATTTTCAAAGATAGACAGGTAGTTTTTCAAAGAAGTACTCAATAAATATTTTACATTATGGTTGTTCTAGGCAAAGTCAATCAGTTTTTAACTTGCCTAAGTCAAGAAAAAGCAGAAAATTATTCTTTTTCGGCGGCCAGCCATTTATATGAAATTGGATGGACCGAAAGTACTTATGAAAGTTATATCAAATTTTATATGTAGTATAAATGGAATCTAGGGAATTTTAGTCTTTATTACTATTTTTCACTTGTGAAGTTTTTTGTTGCAGGTAATGATTTAGTCAAGAAGTGGAAGGCCATAAAAGATAATTTTGCTAAATATCAAAAAAAACTAAAAGATGCCAATCGATCAGGAGCTGGAGCTGCAAAAATTAAAGAATATCACTTGAATAAACAATTACAGTTTTTGAAAAAGGTTTCACAAAATGCAACTGATTCCAGTTTATGCGTAGCGGAAGGAGATATTGAGAATGAAATAACGGCATTGCCTCGTTATAAAAGTCAACCACGAAAACGAAAAGATGATAAGGATGATATTGAAGAAGATTTATTGGCAATATTAAAAACACCGGAGAATAGACATTTGCATTTTTTCAAGGGGATTTTACCATCTCTACAATCGTTAAATGAGAATCAAACATTGATATTTCAAAGTCGGGTGCTTCAAATATTAACCGACATTCTTCAACCTTCAATTCATCAAAATACACATCACGGCTATAATCAAGAATATCAGCATCAGGGTTACAATCAAGGATATTCAACTATGAGATACGATAATACGGTTCAGAGTGGCTACCACACTTCTACTCCTGGAAGTTCGATTACTGAACAGAGGACTACCTCATCATCAAACCAACAACGTCCAATAAATTCACCATTTTTACTGGACGAAACGTCAGCTACTTCCTATGTTTCACAAGATGAGGAGTTTGATTTTTCTTAAATTGATCATTACATTTTTTAAGGCCTATTAAAGTATTCTTAAAGTAAGAAAATTGTATAATGCAAAAAGCTTAATTTGATTCTGTCTTGTTTCATTTGAACCTGGCTTTGTACCACTAGGTACCCCCAAACCATGAACACTAGTGATGCAAAATTTTTATCGACACCCCGCTAGTACCACAGGTGTATAAAGCCAGGGGTACAAATAAAACTAAACATTTGATTCCGAGTGCCATAAACATCAATAAAAAAAAATAAGAAACCTATTTGTTTTACCTTAAAGTTAAGCCCAGCATTTCCAAAGCAGTAACTGGTTTTCTTCCTTTATTTTTTTTCTTCTGTATATATTTTGATAACTCGCTTAATAGCTCTTCAAATGATGATATACTCATTCTAAAGTAGGCAACAAATTTTTTTTCGTCTATCTTTAATGCTTCGTATTTTTTAGAAAAGAACTCGCCATTTGGATTCATACCCTTACTTAATGGATGTATCCAGTATCTTCTTTGCCGTATTTTTAAGATAGAATAATGTCTTCTTAATAACAAATAAGCAATAAGTTTATTACGATCCATCGCAGAGAGACGTCTATCCACACTCAAAAATCACGAGAAAATGGTTGCCCTACCATAATGCCCTGTTTCGCGACGCCGCAACGCGGCAACGCAACTGCCGATTTTGGCGTTGCGGCGCCGCAAAAATAAGCAGTTTGCGTTATGTGTTTCGGCCCTTAGTCAGTTCACAGTTGCTCGTACGATTGTTCGCTTACCTTATGTGAATATAGATGGAAGGACATAAATTTTTTCAATAAGGTTAACCAACCACCTAAATTAAAATTGTTTCACCCTAAACCATTCCTCCTAAACCCAAATGATTTTAGTTTAGATCACTTAACCTGGTAACGATAAAATGAAACCGTAAGAAAAATAATAACTGAATCAAAACACAAAATAAATTATATACTATGTAAATCAACTATCTAGATAATATTAGGGTTGATATTTTTGGTAAAAATATTTTAAACTCAACAATTATTGGAACTGATTGAAGAAAAAATAAGAATTTATTCCAGTAATTTTCTATGATTTTAAAGTTAAAAAAAATGGATAGAAACCAAATTGATTTTTTAGAGACACTTTCCTGCTTTCGTGTTATGCCGTTCGAACTTCAACCGCGCGTCATATTTGAAAAGTTAGAACTTGACATTTACAGATTGTGAGAATTACGAAATGTTTAAAGTTTTAGGGTATGTTCCGATATACACTGCGAGTACTGTATAGTGCTCCCACTGTTCAAAAATTTGTTCCGCTATGGACTGCAGTATACAGCCGCAGCGTCCTAGGAAATATATGACATCACAAATCCCCGCTATACTTCTACTGCGAGCACTGGCGTTTTCGAGGTAAGGTACTCGCAGTGCTTTGATCACGTGATCAATCAAAACCACTTGAATGCCTAACGGCTGATATAACTTACAGTTTGATAACAAACATTTAAAATTCTAACTTACTTTCTTTGTAGTATTAATTCAATTGACAGTTAATATTAATATAGATTTTTTTAATGCGATAATACTCCAATAATAGTTTTTCTTGTTGAATTGAAAAACTTTGATGCACTCATTTGAAAACTGTGTCGATAAACGAAGCTGACTAGTATACTGGACTGCGTTCCGTTTTAAATTGTAACCAGTATAGCTGGCTATATAGAAACGGTTTCACAGTATACTAAATTGACGGTACTCTGTACAGTGGTCGCAGTGTATATCGGAACATACCCTTAATGTATCAAAGTTAGTCAGCTTTAAATAACAAGTAAACAGAATCAAGTGTCAGTCCAAGCCTTGAATTTTATTATTAATATTTATTATCATGATAATAATCAATGCGTATTCATGTTAAATGTTTACCTCTACATAATCTGTGAATTTTTTTTGTTATATTTAAGAATCTTGGTTAAAGCAAAAACGATTATTTTCATTTTACAATAGTCATTAGTACATAAATTCTTATGTTTAGTATTTTATGTATAATTACTTGATGTACAACCGTTTGCATAAGTATGAATTAGAAATTAAATTGTAACCAGAGTCAATTTTGTTTAAAGAAGCAAATAATATAATAATTTTTAATGAATGACCAGAATTCAAAAATGCCGGAGCCTCGTAAAGTTGGTGTTTGGACAGAAGGAGCTCCATTACAAACAAAGTAGGTTACTGGCTGGCCTAGCGAAATTGGCATTCCTTAAACAATGCGATAAAAATATAATTGTTTAATCAAAAAGAGCTATTTTCAGATCTTACCATTTTGCAATTAAAAAACCCCAATACAATAGGTAGGTAGGTAAGATATACTACTAAAGTGTACTTTTCAGAGAACTTATAATTCCAAAAAAATCACCAGAATCATTTGACGATATACCTACATTACCCGACATAGATGATTTTCAAGATATCCTAGAAAAGGAATTATCAAAGCCTCCAGTGTAAGTTATATGGTTATCATATATGCTTATATTTTTAATTACAGTACTTAAAAATTTAATTAATTTAACAGTGCAATATGTTGAAAAGAAGATACATTGCCATAAGGTGACATCTTGTAATTTTGGTATCATGAAAGTGATATGATTTACATTCCAGGACTGAGAGAAAGGATACTGAAACAGCTAATACTTTAGCTGAGGTCAGTGGTGGGATAACATCTTCAGTTGAAGGGATTGATGCCGCATTAGATGTTCTCAAAACATATATTCCTCACGATTCAGACTCACCAGACACTATTTGGACCATTGACTCTTTATTAATGCAACTCAATGAAGAAATTGATGATAACTAATATTTCCTAAACTGGCATACAATATTTGCATTGCACCTGCTATTTGCTGCCTGTCAGGAATCGAATGAACAAGGGGAATTTACAGAACTCAACTGTTGTTATATATGTTGTGATTCTTATATAAGTAAAAACAAATTTCAAGGATGTCCTTACGTTGTTTATTTAATTAAACTACTAACATTTTGTATAGTACACAAACATCAGCTTAGTTATTATTTCTTATGTACTAAATAAATAAAATCTAAAGAGAGATCTATGTTATTTTTTATTTCTCAAGTCAAGACTTAGAGTGGTCTCCATGTAATTATTTCAATTATCATTAGAGGGTGTTTATTTCTTAGGCCTTGGAAAAGCAAGAATTTAATACAGAAGCAATGTTTCCTCCAGCACACTTAAATGCTGTTATTGCTGTAATTACTAAAATTATATAAGAAGGTAAAATGGTAAATACATATAGCCCTTTTGTGTTCATTAAACTTATGCCAGATACTAAAAAGTGTGAACCAACAACCCAAAATATCTTCTTATAGTTCTTTTCATCCATTCCATTGAAGAAAATAACACTCCAAAATGTATTAAGAAGAATCATACAGAGAGTCATAGCTGCGCTTGAGACAAAGAAGAACTCAGTTCCATTTTGAAGACCTAGAGTGCCTGGTCCAACCTGAAAATATATAAAGTAATAAATCATGTATAATTAATAATCATCAATATCAAAAATTACCAAACTATTATCATAATATTAATAATAATTGCCGTTTGTTTACTTAAATTATATATGAAATAAAAATAAACAGTTACCCATAATATAATTTTAAATATAATACATAGTTAAAGCCCTAAGCCAGGCCCAATTTATGTTTAATCAACAGCTATACAAGATACAAAACAATTTAATATGTTTAAAATCTAATAAATAATTGTAAATGAACGTTTTTATCCAGTGAAACAGTGTTTTCCATAATATTATATTATAAAAATATTGAATATCAGATTAATATATACTTACAGAATCTGCTAGAACATTAACCAAGGCAAATGCTCCACTCATACTACCAAATCCTAGGCCAGAAACATAGGCCATCTCTAATTTGTGACTACTTATTTCATTATTATCTGATATTTCTTTGAGACCTGCCTCGGTTTTTCTAAGTAACAAATATATGAAGTATCTGAAAATTTCCTATAATGAAAGAAAAATAATTAATATATTTTTAAAAAATATTACGTTTACTTCATAATCAAAGAGAAAGCTTTAAAATATACCTGAAATGCAACCGCAAACACCATACCAAAAGCTAAATAGCTTCGAAGTGGGACGACTATGAACCAAACCAAAGAGGATACTAAAAACGATAGAAGCCAGAAAAAGGCTGCTGCTATCATGATTATTATTCTCACTGGATCTTTAGCTATGGTCATTGCGAACATTGCCAACGGTGGACCGAAAGCAAGTAGAGTACAACTAAAAAACTCTGCGAGTGTCATCCTTATTGATCACCAAATCCTGGACGTGCCTAATACTTATGTACTTAAAGTGTTGTAACTATGTTAAACTTTATAAACTATTTATAATATTTCAGTTAGTGTCATATACTAAATATAATTATTTTTGGTCAATATTAAAAGATTACTTGTTTAATTGTTTTTAATATTTGAGTGATCATGACTAAGTCGATGACTGTGTATACTGACAGAAGTGACAGATGCCTAACAAATGACAATTGACAATCCGAACCTAATAAAACATTTGAAATTTTATTGCCCCACTGCGGCTTGGCGAATTTTGTTTTATGATTCATATTTCATGCCATGGCCTGGGGGTCTAGCCATATTGGTGTCGAAAAGTTTTCTACATACACTACCGCTTTTGCGTAATCGTACTGTCGAAAACGCTTCGTTCGTAGCCAAGAGGCATGTCGATACATTACCGCAAAGTCGACAGCGTAGATGCGAGCTGCTGTTCGTAGCACCTTATTCCGTCATATTGTCTCTGGATTAAATGTATTCCTAATGTCACTTTTATAAAGAAATAATAGTTAAAACTACAATATTATTGTAAATTTGCAATAATTGCAAATTCCAATTATTGGAAGCTGCAAAAGGGACATTAGAATGTCAGCAAGATCGGAACAATTTTCGATTTAAGTGGAATTTACGGAAGGTGCAAAGTAAATATATGAATTTTAATTGCATGTTTGAATTAATTATGGTTTGTTTCATGTTTTCTCAGAAATTTAAGGCTACAAATAAATACAATATTTTGAAATTGCATAATCGCGATATATAATAATAAGAAGTACTCATACTTTGATATTTTTAGGATTTGACCTCACAACTAATCCGCAAAATGAAGAAGCAACATATTTTGTTACCGCTTAGAAGAAACAATAGAAATAGTACTGTGTAGATTGATAGTGTAGATAAATAAAGAGTGAAAATAAGGTTGACTAGAAGTTGATAAAGAATAGAAGGATAGTCCAAGGAATTAAAAAACAATAGAAAAAAAACGTAGACTAGTGTGAGCACTGAAATTAGAGTTTGATTTAAGCTTTAATTAGGTTTGGTGTTTGTGCTTGAACATTTTTAATGTCAATTTGTAAGCAGATTTATATAAAAGTGTAGATTTTATTAGTGATTTGCTACTAGTTGGAATTATCTCTGTTTATGTCCAACAAACAATTTCAGTTTAAGTTAGAGTCAAAGTTTGATTGTTTATAATAAATTTATACTTTTAGAAAGTGAGAATTGAAAAGCAGCAAGTACTCAATGAAATGAAAAGAGGGATTAATAAAAATTATAAAATAGAAACTTAGTCTGGTATTAAATTAAAACCCTTACTCAACCTTTGATTCCATATTGATGCTCCAACATCTTAGATATAAATTTAAGTTTGATGCTGATTTTAAGTTAATATTTATGTTTATTAACTTTTGGTTATATCAGTGATTTGCGACTACATAGTTAATATGCAAAATCTGTTTAAGTATGAACTGAATAAACATTGTATGTTATGTATTTGTCAGTTTTATTTTTGGTAATTTACCTATGTCTTCTTTCGTAGGAAAAGCCATTAAAGTGGTTAACAATATTAGTTTATTTTACAAAAATATACAGATAATGCATATATGAATGACCCGTACCTACTAACAGTTAGGAATATTAAACAAATAGGTAGGTAGCAAAATAAAAATGTTTCAGTTATGGTTAATTTTTATTAAAATAAGGCACCAAATATCTTCCTTAACATAATGCAGTCTACATAGAAAAATAAGCATATGTAACAACTTATTAAACAATACGGACATTACTACTGAACACACACAGGTGTACCAAATTCAATGCATTACTACCTAATGTAGATGTATTCAATTATTCATATTTATATATGTAGATAAATAACTAATAAATGTAAGTGTTTATTTGCAGCAAAGTCAATATCTTGTTTGTGTGCTGTTATATACAAAAAAAAATTCAATTCATAAAACCGAATGTTAGATGTTGTGATGATTTCATAAAATTACTATGATACCTACAGTTACTATGAATACATCCTGAGCGATTAAAAAAAACAGAGAAAAACAAACAGATTGTTTCCTTAACACAACAATTGTAAATAATAATAGTTTTTTTTTAAAGATATAATTCTTCCCAAAATCTAGAAATCTAGTTTGTTTATAATAATATCTCATTAACATTCAAATTGCTGAACTTATTAAGATTAAATGTGGAAGAACATAGTTTCAGTTACTGTATCCTGTTCATGAGGTAATGTTACTTAACCAACCATTATTTCATACTCCACTTGTCTTATTTTTTACATTATTCATAAAATGCTTCATTCCCTATTTTCAGGTACATAATATAACACTTTGGTTTTTTTTAATATTTTTAGTTGTCTTATTAGCTTCTCTTTTTCTGAAAAGAAAATATTTTAGTTATTTTAGTTTATTTAGTACTTTGATCAAATAGAAAACTGACAAACTAAACTAAGATCGGTCCAAGGTTTGTTCAATAGGTAACTTTAATATTAAAACTCTTTACTTAATTCTAAACTTAAAAATATATTTAATTTGTCACTTTGCTGCTTATTGTCAATTAAAGTTTTTAATAACTAAACAATGTCAGTAACTCCCAAGGGACTTGAATTCAAACTTCTCATTCATTAACAATATTATAATAACTTCTCTAGTATATTGACTTAGTAAATAATTAAAGAAAATATCTGCTTACCATTACTTAGTATTGCTCACTAGATATTATATTTCCAAAGTTCATAAAGTATAAATCCACTTTATTTGATTAATTTAAATCAATATTATATCATTATCAGCTTCTATTATAATTACAATAAAATATATTTAGGACTTCTAATTATGTTCATTAGTGACTGCTTTCTCATCTGGAATATACAAATAAAATGTACAATCATTTTACTTTGTGATTACATAATATATGCAATATTAAATGGTATATGTACCTATTTTTCAAATTAAAGAACAATTTCATGAACTTACATGCAATATAAATATCAATAAAAGATATCCAATATAACTAGGATTTACCTCTACTAATTTGCTGATTTTCTTGATATTTTCATATTTATCTGTCTCTATTATGTTATCCTCGCATTGATTCATAGAAAAACTAAAACTCTTAACTTTAAAATATTAACTCTAGTTTAAATTGTTATAATTACACGAGAACGTTAAAAAAAGACAGATAACAAATTAAAACCATTTCGTTAAAACGTCCAAAATATGACATGTTTTTAAAAAAGTAGCCATTAAAGATGGCAATAGTTGTACTGAATTATTGCAAACAGCAGCTTTTGAGATCACGCTAAAAAATGGCGGAGAAACGCCGTTTTTTCTACACTGCCGAAACATTAATTGGCCGTTGGCTACCGAATAGCGTAAGCGTTAATGTGTGTCTTTTCGTAGCACTGTCATGGCGTCGCTTATTGTATCCCGACTCACGCCTTTAGGGCCTAGGCTACCGACTGTCGACACGAGCTGTCATTTTCATACAAATTTAGTTTTCGACTTTCTACATACACTACCGTTAAGCCATCTTGGCTAGACCCCCTGGTGGTGGCAATGAAATAAATAAAAAATTAAATAGTAATTAAATTTATATAAGTTGGGATTTATTTGCTGTCAAATGACATCTGACACTTTGGATTTTGAATTTACATTTGCTTTTCAATTTTAATATAAGGTTATAAATTATAAATATACATTCTAATGATTACTTTTAAAGCTTTTACAGTTTCTAATAAATAAGATAATATGTGAATAGTATTTTTTAAGTTTTGAAAATGCCACCGAAGCAAGGAAAGAAAACATTATGGGTAGAATGTGAGAAATGTAACTGCACCATACCAACAAATGATAAAAGTATTCACATAGAATTGAATTGTGGCAAGGATCAAGTAAAATGTCCATACGTAGAAGGTAGTAAATTGTTTTCGTGGCTCGAGAGATGTGGTTCTCTACCTGAGAATGCTCCTAGCAATGCTGTTTTAATACATCCCTCTGCAGGAACATTAATAGGGGCAGTTATTGGATGCCCTTTAGAGATAAAAAAGAAAGGTTCTCCAACAATACTCAGACGAATGTGGCCTTCTAAAACATCTTCACCAGCAGCTGTAATCATACAAGCAGCAGGTTAGTTAGTACAAATTGACCCTCATTCACATCTAAATAATTTTCTGTTTACTGTGTATTTCCGAATTAATTTTTATTTTACTTTTAGATCTGTCTGCAAGTTGGTGCAGTGATAATAAAAGTGTTATTGTATCTGTATTAGAACAAGAGCTTCCATTAGCATTTACTGTTAATATTAAAATAAATAATCAGAAAATAGATAGTCATATTATTGATCTATTACAAGAACATTTCAAAAATTATTTTGTGTGCATTGGCAGTATACTAGTCTACTACTATTTTGGTAAAAAAATAGAAATAGAATTTGTAAATATAAAAGCCGAAACCTTATCTGATGCACATGTATGGTTTAGTTTATCTGAAAACACTATTTGGAAAATTGATCAGAATACTGTAGAAAAATGTAAGAAACTACAGATGGTTGGAGGATATGATGATATTATTGATGATATCAAAACATTAATCCAAATATCATTTAATATAGAAGGAATAGCTGCTCATTTTCAGCCTACAAGAGGACTTTTGCTTTATGGACATTCAGGAATTGGCAAAACTGCAATTTGCAGATATTTAATAGATAATTTAAAATGTAACCATATTGAAATCAATGGACCCACAATATTCAGTAAATATTTTGGTGAAACTGAGGCTACTATGAAAAATCTTTTTGCAAAGGCTGTAAAGAGTGAACCTTGCATTGTAATTGTTGATGAAATGGAGACAATATGTCCTAGGCGTTCATCAGGTAGTACAGAGCAAGAAAGAAGAGTGACATCAGCATTTGTTTCTCTATTAGACAGCTTACATGAAGGAAACAATAGGGTTTTTATATTAGCCACTACTAGAAAACCAGATGCAATAGATCCCATGCTTCGAAGATTTGGAAGATTAGATAAAGAAATAGAGGTTCCAGTACCTGACAGGTTACGAAGAAAAGATATATTGTATGTCCTTCTTAAAGGACTACCTTCTAAAGTGCCTTCAGATGAAATTGATTCAATATCTGACATGGCTCATGGGTATGTGGCAGCAGATTTGGTGAACCTGTGTACTCAGGCTTCATTAAAATGTATTAAGCGAGGAAGCAAGATGATTGAAAAAGAAGATGTCATTAGTGCTTTGACAATTGTTCGCCCAAGTGCAATGAGAGAACTGTTGATAGAAGTCCCCAATGTCCGATGGACAGATATAGGTGGGCTTGATCACCTAAAGCTTAAACTGCGTCAGGCAGTAGAGTGGCCTCTTAAACATTCAGAAAGTTTTCAGAGACTTGGTGTTAAGGCCCCTGCAGGAGTACTACTTTATGGTCCCCCAGGGTGTTCAAAAACTATGATTGCAAAAGCATTAGCCACAGAAAGCGGACTCAATTTTCTTTCAATCAAAGGACCAGAGTTGTTCTCTAAATTTGTTGGTGAATCAGAAAGAGCTGTCAGAGATTTATTTACTAAAGCACGACAGGTGGCACCATCAATTATATTTTTCGATGAGATGGATGCAATTGGAGGGGAAAGAGGAGCAGGAGAAGCCAGTGTACATGAGCGTGTGTTGGCACAACTTTTAACAGAACTAGATGGTGTGGTGCCCCTTAAGTCAGTTACTATACTTGCAGCAACAAATCGTCCAGATAGGATGGATAGGGCCTTGTTGCGGCCAGGTAGATTAGACAGACTTATTTATGTGCCATTACCAGACTTTGAAACTAGATTGCAAATAATTGAAATAATTTTGTCAAAGATGAGCATCAGTGATGATGTTAATTCTCAATATGTGGCCACCAAAACTGAGGGGTTCTCAGGTGCAGAATTACATGCACTATGTCATGAAGCAGCACTACAGGCTTTAGAAAACGATTTAGATTGTCCTGCTGTAAGAATGGAACATTTTCAAAATGTACTAAAAGACTTTAGGGCACGCACACCCCAGTCTTTGCTTAAAATTTATGAAGAATTTTCTTTGGGTCAACAAACAAATTAAAGCAATTGGTAATTAATGAAAATAAATTACTAACTATTTTGGTACCTTTTATTGCATAATAGTAAACAGTAAGAAATGTTTCCCTCTGGTAATTAATATAAATAACTTAATCTATCTTATTATACCTATAATATAGTAAACCGAAAGTTATTGTAAGTTAAACCTAGTGATCAAAATAACTTTTCACAAAGATCAGGATACCAAAAAGACATAAGGTCTATATAAGAATACTGTTCAATTACTTAAAACAGTCCATAATGTTATAAACGGTGAAAAATCCTTTACTTATAATACCATATTATTTTCTATTAGATAAGTTATGCAAAACTAACCAAAATTCATCTTGTTTTGAAAACATACTGTAAATTTGTTGAGAATCAAGTGTAACAAACTTTAACCTGCATGTAGAGACTACAATATCATATCAAATAATTTTATTGCAACATGATTAAATATTTACAAGCTGAGTTTTTGTAATACAATTATACTTATACATTGTAAGTTGCAAAAAGTTATAACACAAACACCAAATTCAGTCTTAAACATTATGTTTCTTCAATTATATAGAGGAATTGTTATTATTGGATGTTCTACTTTTTACATAAAATGTGTGTCGTCAAACTGAATATTATATTTATCAGTTAATGTCTTGACTTATTCTTACTTGCAATATTCTTAGAAAATTCCATAGAAACAGAAATTATTAAATTTTTGTTACGCCCATAATTGATTAACACATACACAATTTAATCAATTGGTTTTTGTAACAAAATGTAAGACCTAAAAATTTTACATTTTTAAATGCTTATTTTTAAATACTTGGTAATAAATTAAACATTTCCTCGTATTAATTTAAAAAAAATATTTTAGCACTTTGACTAATGATATATTTCGATATTTTCAATATTGAAGTGTTTTACTGAAAATCTTTTTAGCAGTTATATCAACCTACCTTCCTGATTTTTTAATCTGAAACAACTTAAAATTAAATTTTTAATAACAGTTAAACCATAGAAGTACAGATCATATTTATCTTGTCATTGATCATATTTACATAATGGAATACCAATATCAATTTACATTTGCATATTTGAAATGGTAGCAATTGAAACAGCAATGCTGGCACTTCTACAAATTTTGAGTCCTCATACTTTATTTGTTTTGTGGACAAAATGAATATAGTGGGCTTTTATAGTAGACAAGAAATGTAAGGTTTTGCAAATAGTTACCCTTTACATGGTATAACTAGACCAGTTCCAAAAACCTAAAGGAGTTAATACTTTTAGAATCAACTTATTTGTAATTATTTTGTATGAAATCCTTCTTAGAATGATATAGGCTTCATAAGAAGTCCATTCACACCATTTCAATCATAAAGTTGTCGGTGCCATATAGGACTTTGACCTTAACAAATTAAATAAATGTATGCATGGGGTTGATTTTTTTGGACCACCTTATACCCTGAGTATTTCAGTATGTCGGTTGTAGCATATGGCAATCCAATCGGGTTGTGTTGCGCCCCATTGTATTTGGTTTACTTCTCCTTCAGCAGCGGTGTAGGCCAATATAGGGTCCTCTATAGCTCTTGGCATTTGCTGAATATCCCAGATCAATGCTTGGTGGTCATCACCGGCTGTGCAGATGTGACAGGAGCTGAAAGAAGAATAAATTTGCGATATTTACTACCAATTAAAGATAATATTTTTTTAATTTTAGTTTGTTATTAAATAACTACATATATATATATAACTATTTCCAGCGTAACTTAGTGTCAGAAAGTTTAAAATAATAAATTATTATAAGACCACAGACTACAAGAAGCTGTTTGTATGTAAATAAGGTACTTGACGTCCATAATTATTAATTCAGAAATTTATAATATAGGTATAGTTAGTTCAACAATGGAGTAAAAATAAAATATATAACAAAAGCTGCATTGTAAGCGACGAAGAATCACCATGCAGCTACTTATATACAATAAAATTCAAAATACCTGTGTGGTGCCCAAGCAATTCCATTGACACAGGCTCTGTGGTTGTTCAATCTGGCGACGGGGGTACAAGGGACACGTACATCCAAAATAATGACCTCACACGCGTCCATAGCAATTGTTGCTAAGTAGTTTGGGTCTTGCTTGTTCCATGCCAATCGTAGCAGTGGAGTGTGTTGGGGATCCTGAAAATCAAGATTATATTACTTCCCCAGGCCCAGCATGGGAATAGTTACTTTAAAACAAATTCATTAACCTAAATGAAAAGTGTTAATTTACCATGAAAAGACTAATATAAAATGTAACAGTTGACATTTTATATTGGGAAAACTGAGTTTTATGAAAAATAAATAATTAATGCATTCAAATTCACAGCACTCTCAATCTTCCAAATTATTGATTTACTTGAGCAAACTTAAGCATGCACTTTAAGCTATATCCTAATTAATAATTATGTTATTTTACTAGTATAAAAAGTTAAACTGAAAATATTTAAAATACATAACATATTATGTATCATCTTATAAAATATAGTTGTGATAATAAATGAACTTGCAAACCATTTTATGTTACATAACTAAAAAATGCTCCACAGTTATAAGAAACAACACACAAAAGTGTTAAAAGCAACTAACTCCTTCTTAGGCATTTACAAGTTAAGATAATGAATAGAAACCACTCTAGGAAAATGATTACCTCATATATAATAGTTGAGTGCTCCAAATGCCGCAGGTCAAACATTCTCACAGAGCCATCAGCTCCTACAGATGCAAACATATCTCGGCCACCACCAGCACGACTAAATGCTATGTCATATACTTCCTGGAATATATACAACGTCTAATAAAAAATCTGGTAAATAATTCATCTTTTACATTTAATAAAGTAATCAACATCTATAGTAGCATGATAATGGCAAACTTATTGTTTACAAAATTTCCTCCAGGCAATAAGAAACCCTAGAAAAGTGCAGGTAGTGCATGCATAAGGTATGCATTTGTATAATATTATTTGCTTTCATGAAAAACTTATTTTTTTTTTTAAATATACCTTATCATGAGCAATAAGCTGTGTCTTGACATGTCCTGACACCTCATTAACCCTTCCCAGGACTTGACCTGTTTCTAGGCCCCAAATAGTACAAGTTGTGTCAATGCTACTTGTTCCAATCAGGTTAGGGTCTACTTCGTTCCAATCAAAAGAAGTAAGGGGAGCACAAAAGTCAGAATTCTTGTTGTTGTTTAAGACACATTCAAAAAGTGTGTAGGGTTCACCAGCACGCCAGATTCTTAGGTAGTCACCTGAAAAATAATATAATCTATCTAATCTCAAATTTTAATCAAAAAAGAATCTCAAAAATCTGCTAAAGGAATCGCTAGAGAAGTTGAATACTAGATAAATGTTTATGGGCAGATGTGATAGAAGTAACTTAGTATGGGGACTGAGTTTTTACACTTGGTCCGTTGTACAATTATGTATTATGTCCTGGCTAACAGAGGCAGCCTAGCTCCTTCACTTTGCCACTTCGTTAGAAGTTAGTTTTTCCTATGTGAAGATAACCTTGTCATAATTTCTAACTTTCTTCTATCTAGGTTTTTTTCGAACTTACCACTTGTAGCAAGCAAGTCAGGGTATACACCCTTACTGTCTGGTATCCACATGATCTTGGTAGTTGGGTAAGGGTGGTCAAAAGTGCTTTTAGCACTGAATTCACTTGTCTCTTCATCAAGCGATATTATTTGCACCTGTGGAATTTATTTAGTAAGTATATTCAGTTCTGGTTAGGTTTGTCCGCCCTAAATTTTGTTTTTACCTTATTATTGTACTCTTCGACAAAGCTTCCGAGAGCCAATCTAAATCGTTTATCTGGACGAACTGACCAGTTCATCGAGTAAAGTGGCCATGGTGCCTGATATCTGAAATTTTCATGTAAACCATTAGAAATATAAAAGTATTATAGATAACTTATAGAAATATTCAGTCTTCTTTTATGATAAGAGCTCTTGAATGTATAATTAAAATAGTCCTTATTGATTACTACTTTGTTCTATACTAGTAATTTTTTATATATTATAATAAACTAATTTCAAAATACTCACTTGTAGATTTCCTTTCGCTTTGTACTTGAGCTTGTTGTACTTGAACTGCTATGTGGCATCGACATTGTTCTTGAGTAAATATAACTACTTTATGGCTGTAGAAAATGTTTGAAATATATAAAACTGAGCTAAAAGTAATTGCTTAAATATTTTACATGATTATCTTATGAATTATGTGTAATAGTTATAGCGGTAATAAGTTCGTGTTATTAATCGATATTACTTCCAGGAATGGAGTAGTACGAATTTAAGCTACTTACAAAACGGATCGTCGGAAATACTTTCAAATTCAATTTTCTTTCAATTTAATACGGGTTCAGTAAGAATAAGGGGTAATTTAATTTCAATGTAAAACTTATCACTTACAAATATTTATATGCACAATGCACATGCACATCACAGAGTATACTGTAATTTAGCGTTTGAGACTACAGTTTTAGAATTTGTAAATTGTCACACGAATTGACAAATGCCCTTGAGCGTATTATTTATTTTCTAAATCATTGTGCTTTGAACTGTAAATGGACACTTGATTATAAATAAAAATATGAGATTTAACAAACTCTGTATCTGAAAACTCTTCAGACGGTTTGGATTTGTTATTTTGTATGTATTCCTGTAGTCACGTGATATCGAATAGTTTACTAATTTTTTTTTATAGAACAACAAACGGGCGGGAGGCTCTGATGATCATCAAAACCGCCACCCATGGCCACTCTCAATGCCAGAGGACTGGCCTTTTAGGAAGGCACTTTGGGTCTATCAGTGGAGTAAGTAAATTGGTACGGTCTCTTGAAAGACGCTAAGTCGAATTGATTCGTAAATACTTTAGTTGGCAGCTGGTTCCACATAGTGCTCGGGAGCTCCATCCCAGAAGTAAAAACATGTGGGGCTGAATTTATGTTTTATACCCACAGTTGCAAGCGATAGCCCGGAGTAAAGTACCGTCTTGCCATGCTCAGCACATCAAGCTTCTAAAAGATAAAGATAATATATTGTGCCTTTGTTTTTATAAACGAGGCGGTAAATATCAAATTTCTCGATATACATTTAAATCGTAATCACAGAGTCAATCCGTCACTGCCTGAAACTTGTATATGGAACTATAAACAGTAGTTGAGTCTGTGTTTTAGGCTACTTTTAACTATAGTGCTTTTCATGAAAGAAGTCCCGCGGTGATTTTTGGAACTAAATTTGACAGGTCGGCAATGTTGTCATTCGTCGATGTTATCAAGTTCGTTTGTTGTGGTAGATTTTTGTGAATTTTTAACTAGCTTAGTGCATTTTAAAGATTGATTACAATGCCAAAAGTTGTAAAAAGTTCGGCTCGAGAAATTATATTAAAGGTGAAAGAGTTCTGTGAAGCGGAACATAAGAATCAAGGTGTTTTAATACCACTAAACAATGTTCGGAAGAGAGTTCCCGCCATAACAGGTACTTTTTAGAGTTGCCATTTAATAATTTTTTGCTGTATTGATGGGACTTTTATAATATAAATTCGTTTTTGCGACAAAATTGAACAAATACATAAAGTGATGAAACTAGGTAATTGAAATTAAAACATATATTATATATTACATAAGCATTATAAACTTAAAGTTATTATTATTTTTAATTGTTCATAATTTAATTGCAGGTGTGTCAGAGAAAACTGTAACAAGAATGTACTGTACTTCGAAAAAAATTGTAACCCAACAATTATGCAATAAAACTCTGAATAAAAAATTGTATTGCTTTTCTTTACCCTATTTTCTCATCTTTTCCCTTTAAGTATGTAGAACACCGCTAATATAAGTAGATAAAAATGTACTTTTTACATAACAGAAATATTTTTTCATCGAAGTATGCAGAAAATAATATTATTTGATAAATTACATCTGCCAAATGTAAATAAAACAGGTAAATTTTTTACTCATAAATGGCAACATTACGTCATGCGATTGCAGCGCCGCGTCTGGGGGACTTCTTTCATGAAAAGGACTATAATTTAAATTTTTGGCCTAAAGGTCTAGATACCAAGCCATAAACTCCAAAAAAAAATATAACTAATTTGAATTTTGCCGCGGTTTTCTTATGATACGAGAAGTAAACATATAAATTAACACCACTTTGGCTACATCAAGAGGGAAGTCACATGCAATGTACATGTAGTTTTATGTATTGTACCACAAATCCATTACTTCCCTCCCTCCATCACAATGCATTATCATTCAAAAAGCGATCTGCTGTACTCTCGTTCGGTTGTTTGCCTACCTTATCTACTGTTAATAAGTCTTGGCTTCTATTGCCAACAATCCTTGCAAATATTAAAATGCCACCAACTGGTTTTAATAAAACATTAGATCCGGTAATGGTCATGACTCACAGTTCGGTATCTCGACCTTACAATGCAAACCACGTTTTATTTAGTCCATTATAAAGCTATTTCTACTTTCTTGTTGACTCATTAATATTAAAACTATGTACATTGAGTAATAAAGCTTTAGTTCCATAATGTCCTTTTAAAACTATTTGCAAATGTTTCATATTTAATTTGTTTTCGGTTGCGAATTGTGCATGCATTTTTCATTACGTACTTCTTATACTTACTAGTATTTGATATACGTTAACAGCTGTTTAGAGCTGTAAAGATTGATTGTACATGCATACATTTTTGCTAAAGTTAAATATTCATTCAAAGACCTTACGATTACCAGGAAACAATGCTCGTGACGGGAGTTGAACCTTCACCCGCAACCTTTACGCCTCCACTAATTACGATAAATTGACCATTATATATTGGGTATATTGATCGAGCATTTTACGGACCATTAAATCTGTGGTTAACTTTATGAACTGGAAAGCTTAGGTTTATTCAATAAAACTATACCCACCCACCCACGAGAATGTAAGTGCGTGCTCCTATCTCACCATGCCTCCTGCTGATAGAGGACAAATCTTTGTTTTTAATTTATTTTATTATTAGATATTTATTACTTAAGATGTCATGTGGAACATGGTGTAATGGTTGCAGCTCCTTACAAACGTTGTATAAAACAAAAAACTTGGCGATAAATTTTTTTCATCAAAATTTCTTCTCTTCCGTTCTACGCCCTTGATTTGAGAACTGGCAGTACCTAAATTTAAAATTACAAGCATTTAATTTAAAAGCAATTTAATTTTTGACGTTCATAATTGTACATTGTCTTGATGAATAAATGATTTTTGACTTTTATAAAATCTTCAAAGAATGAAAGAAAATATGTAAGAGTCGGTTGGTCGGCTGTAATATAAATGTTACCAGATAAAGAATTCCGGAGCTCATTTCAAAAACTTTATTAATAATTTCAAGCAATCTAAATTAAACGAATTTCAAGATTAGATTAAATCCAAGTCAAATTATAACCATGCTAACGAAACTGCCATGAGTGCTAAGCAAGGTCTCATTTAATAGCTCTAGATTTTAAGTTATGACTCATGAACTAAATTGACTTTTTAATAGGCCACAGATACACAATTCTGATAACGGTGTGAAAGAAACCCCTTCCTATAAACTTAAAAATATGTTATATAGTATATTATATAGACACACACTCACATACACACACTGACACACACCCACTACACATAGACACACTTACGCACACACACATACCCCATGTGGTTTCCTTATAACTATATTTTTCTTATCGTTGCAGCCTATGTAATAATGATTGTTTATTCTCACAAAATTTTTCTTTTTAAGACCTGTCGATCCAAAGTGGTGGAGGCCTGATGACCTGTAACACAGGTACTCTTACCTTTAGCAGGCATTAGTCTCACACAAACTAGCATATTCCCTAAATAGAAGATAGACAATTATTTATATATGTATATAACTATCACTTGTTTTTATGTAGGTACGAAGTTTTCGTAAGAAAACCAAAAAGTCGTGGATCAAACGCAAATAGGGGATAGATTAGGTCATCAGCGGCAAAAAATTGTTCTACGGGAGATCTCTAAGGTCAACCCCTGCAGAGTTATGATTTATTTTGGTTTTTATATGAAAATAGACTTTTTTTTACTAATTCTTAATTAAATTCGAAAAAATCTACATCCTGTATCTTTTTCATAATATCCACTAGATTGGTACTGATGAGTTCTTGCTATTTATAGTTACCTACCTGTGACCACTACTGTGTGAATCGGACTAGATTCAAAAAATTGGACAGATGGCTGGAGGGTTATTATACCCTGTATAATATACATACATAGGTACGCAAAATATAGCTCTATAACATTTAATTTATGTTAACGCTAGAAACATATTATTTATTATTCAATCTAATTTTCAGGTAATTACATGATCGTTACATGAATTACGTGTCTATTCCTAATTAAACGATTATTCAATAGTGAATTTACTGCATTTAAGCGTCAATTAAATTAAGAATAGGATAGGAATGGCCGATTGGCAAGCTGCAGCGCAAGTCGAATGTGGCGTTTTCTGGTCTCGGTGGCAAAATCTCACTTTGGGTCTATCAGTGGAGTAAGTAAATTTAGGAGTTGCCCAAAGTTGAAAGGGGTTTTGCAAGGTATCGAATATTTAGGGTGTTTGTATGAGTGAATTCGCACTACAGTGAAAGTAAAAATAGATAGTAAATCAAATACACATTTCCGCGAAGATGCGGAATCGCTCAGTTCGCTGATTAAAGAAGGTTAATTCCATCAAGATTTACAGAATGAGGGAACATACATTTTTAATTGTAATATTATTTTGAGCTTTCTAAACACCATACTAAACATTATTTCCGCAAATTTTGTATAATTTTAGTTAAAAGCTTTGTTGTTTACATCGTATAGTTTATGTATGCCACAGATCCGGTTTCTTAATTCGTATTTTATTAGCTGAAAACATAATTACATGGAATTGTTTAGAATATCATAACTAGTCAAGCATTTAAATCATGCTTTCGAAAGATTTCATATAATGTTTATTTGTCTGCCTACGCATTTAACGAAATAAATGATCCGATACACGATAACACAGAATTGTAGTCACTGGTCAGGTCAAGGCAAATCAAGGTATTGTAAAGTGCTCTATTATAAATCAACGGCTTTCGACAAGCGTACGTATTAATAATATGTACATTGTACATGAAGCAAAACAATATGATTTATGTTTCTCAATTATAAATAGTCATGACTATATATCCAAGTTTTTTAAACTTAGACCGTACTATAAGTTTGTTAAAAAATTATTACCTGATAAAAAACACTTTCCAATTGTGATAAATAAAATTATTCCGAGGGATCTTCACGATACATCTAACAAATGGAAATAATTGAATAAGTTTTGTAATTTTTTTTTAAATATAATAATTTTACTATATAAAACAGTATTTTGTTAACTTAAACAAAGGTATTACGTTTAACAAGCACTACTTACTGTTAGATTGTGTATTTTTTATATTGTTTGTTATATACGACGGCTTAAGAACATTTGCAAAGAAAGTAAATTGTCAAAGTGACAATTAACGCATGACTGTAAACTAATAATATCCTGTTGATATAAATATAAAATATCTTCAGTTAACATTTGAACTTGAAAAGTGGATGGCATTTTATTTCCGTTAAATAATTATAACATGAATTAATGGGTAATTAAGAACGACATAGGATGTAGAACAGGTTTACATAAACCTTGATGTCATGAATGACATTCAAAATTCGAGAAAAAAAATTATAGTAGGTACTTATTTCTCCAATGTGAACATTTTGGACATTAGTGTATTCTATACATCCTACTATGATTTTTCAAGGTAATAACGAATGTTTTAATAAAAAATTCATGTTATTAACCATACCTTAACAGGAACTTTTTTGTCAAATTAATAACATCATGCTTTAGTTTCTTGACGTCAATCAATTATAATACAACAATTTAAAGCAAATAGGTCAATAGATTACACCTATTAATAATAAAAAATATTCATTCTTTTCTTGCCTCTCTACTAAAGTACTAAATAACTTGATCTAATCCGAATTTGATTGCACAATAATTGTTTTCAGAGAGCACAGGTGGCTGACAATAACTATTTCATATAAATCAATACATTTGGTTTTTGATTGTAATTATGTCGTTGCACAACAACAAAACTTTTTAGGCAAAGGTTTCTAAGAGTTGATAAGCTTTATTGTTAACATTAATATTCACATTCTGGTTGGGTCTTTACATATTTTAAATATATAAGTCTTAGGATAATCATTACGACAAAGAGAAAACACGTTCCCCCTACGAGATTCGCCAACTGCGCCAGGTATACATTCTTCGCGCCATTACGTGTTTTCATATAAATAGCTCTTTTCAATCGAGCCATTTTAGTTTCTTTTTTAAAAAACATCTGTGTTTATTATTTTTCGGTCATTCTGCAAAAAAATATGAACCACGTATTTCTAATGGAACTACCAAATTAAAGATAAATGTACAGACATTAGGGTAGAGACATTTCTGTTGTTTATTTGATATTTTTCTTCTGAAGTACCTGTATCACAAACCGAAACTCTAATTGTTACGGATGTAAAATATATAAAAAAAAATGTTTATTATGAAACATAATGTACAGGTATCACTTATTCCACGTCATTAAATTTGAATCTGTAGGCATCCCTACTGATCGGCAATGAAGACAGAGGGTGTAGGCCGAGAGAAAAAGCCGGCGTAAAAACCCTCTCGGTACTCTTTTAAAATAGAAAATTATCAAACAACACTTATTTTAAAACAAATATCGCAAATTAATTAGAAGTAGCCTGTCTAGCACTAGTCCCAGGCCCTTTTAAAAACTAGATAATCGTTAACTTTATAGTAAGCCTTTTTACACAGCTTTTCTTTAATACATTTCTTAAATTTATCAAAAGGCAGAGATAAAAGAGCCTCTAGGATTTTATTAAAAAAGAGTATCCCTTTTCCCAAAAAAGAATTACTAACTTTAGATAGTCTAGTTCGGGGAAATTGCAACCTGCGTTTGTTCCGAGTATTGTATATTTCACACATTTTTATGCATGAAATATTAAGCTGTATTCCTATTCCCTAACACACATAGCACGACTCTCAAATGACCGGAAATGCCAGAGCTGATATTCATCCTCACTCCAGAATAAACACAGTAAATCTCTCTGCGAATTCCATTATAATATTTCGTGGTTTAAATTACCTGATTAAGTTCCTTCTGGCTTCGTATACAACAAGTATAGGGAACGAAAAATAACTATAGTTACGACCAAAGCTCCGATGGATGCTACGATGTTAAGAAAGTCTATTTCGTAACTCCAAGTGCCTGATTTACTAGAATTTTTAGAGCCTTTTTGGTATCTTTTTACCTTCGACAATGTTTTGGCATAGGCCGCGCGGGCGAAATTTTTTGGCGGACCGCTAGCTTTGTCATTCATCCTTTAATTGTATTCAGTTCCTAAGAAATATTTACCTATACATGATTTAACTGAATTTATGGATTGTTTTCTTGAGTTTTAGTTTAAACTATGGCATTTTGTTATATTGATTAAAGGGAATCTACAGTAAATAAACGTGATGTGTGTTTGAAAGATGTTAACGTCATAATAAACGACAACAGACTTATTTTTTTTTCAGGTTCTTCTTAATGAGGTTTTAGTAATAATCAACTAAAATAATTCTTTATCAAATAGACATTCTGGTAAGTGTAGTAAGTATTACTTTATTTATGGAAAGTTGTGGCTGCCACCTAAATAAATAACGAAGCAATCAAGATACCGTGGTCCTTAATAACAAAATAATGATTTCGCTGGACATCAAACCTAGGGTCAGGGTTATTGGCTATATGCATTAATAATCCCCAGTGGCAGATCATAATCGCTAACACACGTAGATACTTTATAATCTTGTGATATTAATAATAGCATTAAGACACTGTTACATTTAAACACGTTTCTAATACAATCTTTTTTGGGTATCTGTGTGCCCTTTTTTGTCAAATGCCTCTTCCAAATCCCGCCATTTCTCTCTGACTGCGCCACTCTCTGCCATATACCATCTGCTGTTTCTTTAAGTTGTCTTCCTCTTTTTCGTTTACCTTGGGCACCAGTTTAGTACTTTTTTTCTCCACTTTTCTGTTCCTCTTGCCATGTGACCTGTCAATTTCCACTTTAGTTTATTCATTTTTATTGTAACATCTGTTACCCTTAGTCGCTTTTATTAAAGCTGTATTCATTGTTTTGTCTATTCTTTTCTTACTTATCATACATCGTTCTATCGATCTTTGACACACCTGTTGTATTATATGCAAGTTTGAGATCCATATCCATATGTATGTACTTTATAAGCTTAATTCTTAAATCTTTAATAATTAATATACAGGCTATAATATATAATAGCGATAACATTCAACCCTTCATTCGACAGACTATATGCGATTTTTATTTTTTATCTGTACACCTACAGAGTAAAGCATTTACGTCGGTGTGTTTTGTAAGATAAGTGAAAATATATGGGCATTGTCTCAGCCGACTAGATCTAGTGTGGGCGTTCATGTTCAAATGTAAAATTATCTTGATGGTACGGTCAGAGAATTTCAAACATTTTTAAGTATTAGGACAGAGATCGTAAATGAAATGTGACAACTCACATCAATACAGTTGTGTAATTATAGTACGATAGTAGAGTAGAGACTTATGTCCGCAGTTTTTTCTGGTCTACCAGGTCTTGGACGCAGATTTTCATTCTGTATCTAAGACATATTAGTTGTCGTAACGGCGTTTTCCTTTAACGTACTAACTGCCCATATAATTTTTTATATGTTATAATGACCGACGACGAATTGACGACTCATTGGTCTAGTGGTTAGTACCCTTGACTGTGAATCTATGGGTCCCGGGTTCGATCCCCGGCTGAGACGAACATCGATGTGATGAGCATTTGGTGTTGTGCTTAGGTCTTGGGTGTTTAAATATGTATTTATATGTCTATTTATCTATAATATGTATGTATATCCGTTGCCGAGTACCCATAACACAAGCTTCACCAGCTTAGCAAGGGACTAGGTCAATTGGTGTGAATTGTCTTTAAAAAAAAAATATGACCACCTTAAGGTTGGGAACTAACTGCTATCTCGGATAAACCAGCTTATCTATTCTTACGAGTAAAAAAGAAGGTTAGCTAATATTGTTTCGATTTTGAAATAAAGACTTAATCTTTGCTACAATAACATGCAATTCTCAAAGAAAGTGATTTTACTCGGATTACTTACAGTCCTTGACATACCTGGACCTTCCACATATTGAAGCAATACTTACAGCTCAACCAAATTGACTTTTACTGTTATAACATAAGGGCTATAACTCTATACATATATATTATTTGTAATTCAAGCCGTACTAAAGTTATTCGTCTCGGTATCTGTATCGTAACTTAGTCGCGGGCTGAATTATTCAGTGGTGTTGCCTTGGTTGAGTACTTTGACATCTGTCATCGATGTTGCTAATTTAGGATTTGCAATAAGTGGCAACTTTTTATTTATGTAATAGGAGGCAAATGGGCATGAGGCTCATATGATGGTAAGTGATACCTCACATGGACATTACCAGAAGGCTCGCAAGTGCGTTGCCGGCATTTTAAGAATTGGTACGCTCGTTTCTTGAAGGACCCTAAGAATTGGTTTGGAAATACTTCAGTGGGCAGCTGGGTTCCACATTGTGCGCGGCAAAAACTGCCTTAAGAAACGCTCAGTTGTGGAACGACGGACGACGAGGTGATACGGATGGTATTTTGTATTTTGCCTTAACGGCAACTGCGCTCATGAAGAAAACTTTGTTTGGGTTACAGGTTGCAATGTACACAACTCAGTTTTGACTGTGTAGATGTGGTTGAATCTTTCTGAGTAAATTTCTTTACCGGTAATAAAAGTGAATTACTTTATAAAAATTATTTAACCAACTTTTTATATAGCAAACGAGAGGTACCTGATATTAAGAGATACGGTCCATGGATACTTACATGCCAGAAGGCTCACAAGTGCATTGGCAACCTTATAAAAACTGGTACGCTTTTTTTGAGGGACCTAAATCGAATTGGTTCAGAAATACTTCAATGTGCAGCTTCAAGTATGTTACTGCATGCATCATACAGCTACATATGCTGCTGCTTCAGTGCTTTTAAAAAATCGTGGTCGAAAGACCAAATTAAGTTGACAGTCCAAAAATAACTTTTTCGTTAAAACATTAAGTCATTGTTTGTTTAATTTGTAATTTCAGTTTTTTCTATTTATTGATTTACTTAATTGACTTTTATTAGTAATCAAAACAATAAAATATACAGTATTTACAATTTTTTATTATTATTTTAACTTTTTATTAATTACTACGATGACGCAGTGAACTTCGTATCATCTAAGTACGTATATTTTTTGTCAAAACTTGTGACAATTTTTTATTTCTAAAATAACAAAACACATAATATTTCCCAGCTAAAAATAGTTTTTATTGGAAAATTCAATTGTGGTTTTTCGAATGTTTCCTTTTATGTATATATACAGGTTAATTCTTAATTGACTTATGTTTTCTGTTTCGTATATTATGTTTAAAAATGTCACCGGTTTTGGCTTCGTTTATTGTCTAATTGTTTTTTATTTATAATATATGTAGCTATATAAAAATTATAATATTATGTCAATATCAATATTTTTTTAACTATTCCTGGCCTTTATATCGTTAGGTTTACTATCCTTATCTTATTTCTCACGCTCGAAGGTTTTTTCCATAAGACACGACCGTAACAAATCTACGCTATGTCGTGACAAAGTATTTGTTAATTAATATTATTATAGTTGACTTTTACATTTAAGTTTTATTATATTAGTGCCGGTCATTCATAGACCACCAAGAACGACCACACGAGGTGTTGAAGGGCGTAAATTATTTGCCTCGATTCTCTCTATCTTGTCTTGTCTCTTCTTTTGGAAATATATCCTTGCCTATACAATATCCGTCGGTTGTTATTATACTATAAATAATTGGCTAATTAAAGGAGTGGCGGAAAGTTCTTACCAGTTCTTCTCGTCCGTTCCATGCCCTTGATTTGAAAACTGGCATATAATGTCAAGTTATATACACTTGATTGTTTTTAAGTTCATAAGTAACCACCCGTAGTTTTAGACGGATTTAAGAGCGTGAGAAATAAGAAATTATATTGATTTAGCCCAACAACATTTATATCGACATATTCTGTCACAATATTAATAAATTCATCAGTGTCATTAAAGACATCCTCCATCGTAGGTTAAGTGCTGACCCTTGTGGCCCTGGTTGCTATACCTAAATGACTTGACCCACCCTCATCGTTAAACTGGTGTCGAGGAAGTTCTTATTTTTTCTTATTTTTTTACTATGTTACCTTTAATAGTCATGAGCTTTTTCATTATTGTAACATTAATTTTGCAGTGTGCACATAGTCTTACGTTAGAATCCAGTTCAAATCTCTTAGTTCTAAGTTTATTTTTGTAAAGATTGTAATGTGTTTTGTGCATCAAATAAATAAAATATCGCTTAATAAGATTTAGATTACAGCGAACATCAGCCTGTCACGTCAGTTATATAAACTAGAAGCATTGGTTAGTTCTCTCTTCAGCCCTCCACTCAGAACCTTTTTATTTCCCACCGCTAATTGCGGTAGTATTGTCCAATGACGTACAAAATTGACAGCGGACAGACAGCCGGACGTGAGCCGACCTTGCATTGTCGATGTTGATTCGCGCAGATTGTTAAGATATCAGGCATGCGCAGAACAATCTTGGAAAGCAAAGTATTTAAGGTATTTTTAATAGTTTAAGAGTATTTCACTTATGCAGACATTTTGCGGCATATGAAGTTTCAGATATGCTCCTTTTATGTATAATACAAGGTCCAGATTGTGAAGCAATTATACAGATAGTATGAGTACTATGTGGACTTTTGTAGAAAACAATTACAAGTACTTAAAAGTATAGTATATATTATATAGTTGTTTTGCTAGAACACAAAAAGGGCAAAAGTTTTAACTTCTTTCAGATATTTAATTTCTTCTATCATAGCTTTTCTTAACCTCTATTTAAGTGATCTGGATTAAGCTACAGTCTGGGTGTCAGTTCTCGTGGGTGAAGCAAGACTAGTGTAAGAGGCGAGAAGAATGTAGGCTTACCCGTTCTATCGCATCTTGATATTTTCTAAATTAAAGTATACTTAAATAAATATGTTTCTACTATCTGCATTTCTTGTAATTGGATATTTCCAATTGAGACGGACAAAGTGCCAGAACGTGCTAGCTTTTTAGAGTTTAAGCCAAATAATAGTCGTTCATCTTAGCTTATTATGTATTATTTTAAAATCAAATTAAGCTTGTCTATATAAGACAGCAATAACTTAATATAAAAGATCTGTTGAGTGCCCATTTGATTGAAAAAGATAAAAGTTATATGTCCTTGACATGTCACAGTTCGAAAGTGAAATAAATGTAACAATGGACGTGCGAGTAGAACCTTACATCCGGTTAATCTATATAAGAGAATATCTTCTGGAAGGAAAGATAATAGACTTTCTTTATTGCTCCTTTAAATTGACATAACTTTTGAAACCTCGCCTATAGTCTATAGTCGCCTATTCCCTGCATATGTCAATGTACACATATTAATAAGAACCAAATATAGTTTAGTTATTATATTTTTTAGGGTTACTATCATTGTATTCTTCGTGTGTATAATTATTTTGCCGTACATAAATTGTATATTAATGTTATGTTAGATTATCTGTAATGTCTCTTTAAATTATATAATATTATAAGAACCATAAAAACATTAATACATATTTAGATTCCCCATGTTTAGAATGCTTACTTCAGCATTGATCATCAAAATTCTTTCACACATACATTTCCTTTACATGCGTAAAAAGATAATTTTATTTATTATTTATTTATAAAAGCTTGCCAACATTCGGCACACTGATACGAGAAAAACAAAATATAATTTTTAAAGTGACTTATAAGCAAAGATAACAATTAAAAAAAAATACTAAACGAAGATTCATTTCAAATTGTGACCAACTGTAGATATGCAGACGTAGCGCGTTTATCAGAACGCTCAATCTAGATATCTTCTGAAAGAAGGGACAATCAACTTGTTAAATATTTTAAATGCAAACGATATATCAATTAATTTTCTAGGTTTTTCCAATGGCAACATCTTAAAATGCACTGGCCTGATTTCGTATGTTGCGATCACTTTTTTCGAGACATGTACCACAGGAGAAAAGTACATGCAACAGTAATCTTTTTTTGAAGCGCTCGACCGCACATTTTATAAAAGTGACTTGAGATGTTTATTTAAAATAGCAATAAGGTTTCTATTTTTAATATACAATGATTTTGCACATTCATACAAGATCGCGCATAAAAAAAGGACGAAACTTTTCCACCCAGGCCTTTATTGTTGGCGTTTTATTTAAAAAATACATTGTTTTTACAATGTTATTATGTGTATTGTATGCGTCATTAGATTGTGCATGATTTGAATAAAGTTTTGCTTGTCAGAATAGCGAAATGTTGTAATAGTTCGGTTAAAATTGTTGGTAACCTATACAAATCCAGTAATCTATCGAAGTACATGTTCAATTCAACTAAATTAAAGTTAGATCCCAAAACTCCACGCTTTTATAGAAACCAGGCGCTTAGTCACTTGCCCTTGCAGCCTTGCGATTCTGTAACTCACTTACTGATAAACAATAAACTACAAGCTCCCTCCTTATCAGAATGCCAAATCATAAAATGACTGCTTCACGACTGATTTGAGCGCGACCACCGCTGCGAAAACCGCTGTGTGAGTTCGAAAAGTGAGTTACAGAATCGCAAGGCAGTAAGCAAATGTAGTCTACGACACCAATACGTCGTTTCGTATAGTTCTGTTTAATCAAGAATCATGGACCTTATATCCCATGCAACGAATGCAATCATACTTAACAATAAATCGCCATTGTAACACATTTTATGCGTAGAAGTTTTAATTGAAGGTGAAGGCTAGTATCAATCTTATAAAAACAATAAAAGCTTACCTGTTTCATTGCACGCGATACATTTAGTGTAAAACTCTTTAAAAAAATACTTATAGCAGATGAAAACTATATTACTTTAAATGTCAAAAGGAAAACGTTTGTGCTTGCTTGTGTTTGCATATTCGTAAGAAATGGGTTTTCTTTAAGCAGTCTTTGCCTTTTAAACTGAAAAAAGGCGAAAAATATAAGTATATTATTTGATAAAAGACTATAAGAAGTAATTTAGTATTTTTATTAAATAATATAATTTAATTGCTGAACTAAAAATAATTTTAACTGCATATTGTAAAAACAAGTAGTCCGTGGATGAATTAAATTGTATGTCACTTAGACGAATAATAAATAAATTTTCAACAAGTCTCAGTGATTACAAATATAATGTGCTTTTCAAATAAGTTATCAGGTATCTTTAAGATACAATCGTCCTGACGTTATCTACACTGCAATGCTATACATTGCCTAACCGACGAATCATTGAAATCAAAGGCAACGTTGTATTGTTCAATGAATAATGTATGACATTGTTCCGTAATGATGCCAAAACAGGGTTGACCGGGTTAACTTGTTCTAAATAGTGGTCAAACGTAACACCTTAAAAATTCACGTTTCGAATTACGAGTAGATTGGAACTTTTTGGGAGCTAAAACAATCCCAATGCTCTTTTGATTGTAAAGGAACATTATAATTCGTAGTTGATACTAACCAATATTATTAAACTGTAATTAGTAATAATTTGATGTATTGTTCAGAGTGCGCTGAAAAATTATTGCTGACTTTTATCTATGGGTCGTCTGTTTAAACTTCTAAAGGGACTTTTAAGGAGTTTGGGGACCGAGGCGGAAAGTACTGTATACCAATATACCCTCTCATTTATTTTCATAGAGGGCAATCTTCAATTTCTGATCCGTCCTCTGAACGTTTGGTTGAATAATAAGATTGGTATCTCAATCCATGGATTGAATATTGGGTTTTTCTTTAAAAATAGATTAAACTTTCGGACTAAGATAGTTAAAATTGGATTGAGATTGCATATTAACACGTTCACTGCGTAACAGGCCGATATCAGCCTGCCGCGGTATTTCCGCTGGTGCGGACGAAGAAATCTATGTCCCTCTCGCTGGTGCGTAACGATTATCTCAGGTGTTTGTAAAAATTCGACAGGGACAAATATATATTTCATCTTGCGGTCAAAATTGTAGGTTTTCCCCATCAAAACATAACGGCAGGCTTTTATCGACCTACCACGCACTGACGCTGCTTTGCATCCGCTGAGTGCGGCAGTGGGCCTATTTCAGCCCGCCCACCCAACAGGCAGCTGGCGACCCGATACCGCACAGAGCGCGCGCCCGACCAGTTAGTGTTGTGCTATCTAACTGATCTAACATAGCGTTCGATATTATCAACCATGGCAAGCAATACAAGAAAAATACAAATTTAGGAAAATAGAGTAATTCGCCTTGCAGTTATTGACAGTGATAGTGACAGCAGTGAAGAAATATTTTCCACTAAGAAAAATAAAAAGTATTTCTGTTTCCAAGACAGGCA
The DNA here is from genome assembly GCF_905475465.1 of Pieris napi. NCBI lineage: Eukaryota > Metazoa > Arthropoda > Insecta > Lepidoptera > Pieridae > Pieris > Pieris napi. Next base: position 2,029,062 of record NC_062240.1, on the reverse strand, counting down.
TACATAAGTAAATAAATAAATTTTTCAGTTCCTTTAGTAGTAAATGTAAATTTACGATTAATTTAACTTGACGATTCAAAAGTGTACTTGGTTACCCACTTGAATAAAGATATTTTGAGATTGAGTTTGAGTTGAGTTTACGATAATTCTGTTTTATTTTCGATATTTCTCTGTCCCATCACTACTAAAAATATATTCTAGTGCGGTTCAGGTCGATATCGGCCTGCCGCTTTTCCTGCTTTATTTCTCATTTCCTGTTTGCCAGATCCCGGGGCGAATCAAACCTAAGGTAGTTGGGTTCAAGGTCATTCTAACAATATAAAAAAAAAAGTATACGTTATGTTTCCACAAAGTTATAGCAATTTAATCTATCCTAGTGCTGTTGGGTCTAGAAAGACCTGCCACGCACCGGCGGAAATATCATTGGGGGCGCATTTTGGCCCGCCGCCGCACCTGATGAAACATTATTATTTTACTTGCCGCAGTGAACGTGTTAATTTTGGCCGTTAGCGAACAGGCTGGTAAAAATTCTTATCTTATGCTCATCCGCAATAATTGTTAATGTGTTTATTTATTCCAGCACCGGAAGCTATATTTCCTAGACTCAAAATTGCGCATTGCAAATTAATTTAGCTACGACATTGCGAGAGATATTGTATATGAAATTTTCTTGGAAGCTAAACAAATTTAGGTACCACTGCTACAGATATAATAGAATCATATACCATAATTTTCGAAAAGTTTGAAGATCGTAATATATTTTAATGAGAACAGTCTTCAGTATATTTTATCCTGTTGAATAAAAGGAATTGTTGTAATTACACGCCATTATGTGTGGCAGAATATGCGAACTTTAGATTGTACCACCATAAGATTATGTACCATATTCTTGCTTATAAATTATTATATTTATTACAATTTGTGTCTAGAAAGGTGGCTTATTTTAATGCTAACAAAAATAGCAAGCTCAAAAAATGTTTGACGAAAATATCTTACGTTTAAAGAAACGATAGCCCATGGATTAACTAGATCTCGGATTTCTATCAAGGTCAAATGAAAACGTATTTTTTTAAAGATAATTCAGAATAAAATATTAGAGATTGACGCGCAATGATACAACCAAGGTTTTTGAAACTCTAGACGGATATCAATAATTTGGGATTATCGAAGTAGGAAGTATTAGATCCAGATCAAGCGAGCCTTTTCAGTGGAAACTCAAACGTAATTAATATAATAATAGTTTGGGGGGGCGGGTATAAAGCCCGCGCGGGACCTCGGGCGCCATTCGCCGCGCGATATCCCGCGCATGTGTACGCGTGTGACATTTGACAGTGACAGTTAACCTACAAAATGACCGCCAAAATTTACGTAAGTGTCAAAATAATTGTGCATAGAATTTCGGTTTGAGAACGCACCCAGGATATTCGGATGTGATTTTTGTGTTTGTGTCAATAATTGTGATTGTTGATTGTGAGAGGTGGTTCTTAACCGCATTTCTATGTCCATTGTCGCATGTGAATGAATGAAATGAAACCCTTGTTAAATATTATCAGTTGCCTATATATATCTATACTTCATAGAAAATAAAATAATATTAATTAAGAATTTTCTTCGTGTAATAATATATGTTTTATAGATTCCTAAAAATAGAAAGGTCATAAATGCAGGTCGCAGGTTCGTCTAATAAGACCTTTATCGAGTTAAGCAGCACCTTGTTGATCTTAGGTCGTGTGAAGCAATACTGGTATTTTATACATTGTATTACTGAAATACTTTATACCACAGTTTTACATGTTATTCCTACATCAACTAATTTAGAAATCATAGGAATTCAGACCCTTACTGTTTGCTATTACACAACTCAAACTTGACTAAATAAATTCTAGAAAGTTCCTGTCAACTATAAAGAACAAAAATGTGTTGTTATAATTAGATTCCTGCAATACATTTTTATAAAAATATAGAAAACTATAATGATATCGTTTGTATGAACAAATCTTCAGTTTTCACCACAAAAGAGAATTTCGAATTTTATTTGGAAAACTTTAAAAACCACTTTATATGTTATATTTAATTACATATCCTCGTTTATCCGGATATATAAAAGTCATGTTTATTTAATTCCTCGATATACGGAATTATATGTTAAATAAAACATAAGTGTATGGCATTAGAAGTAATTTCTCTTTCGACGACGAAAGTGAAACCAGCGGAAACGTAACGCCGGACCGCGGACCAAATATTGATAACTTGTTTATAAACATCGATAATAATGCGCTTGCGCACCTTCCTGATACATTTATGTAATATTTTAATATAGAGTTAGACATTTATAAGTATAGGTACTGTATTCGTTTATTGAATTCGAATTTTGTTACGGAAGCTTTGACATATAAGAACTCATAAAAGTACAAAAGCTTAGTAGAAAGTCATTCATATCATGAGAAAAAAAAGTTAATTTTCATAAAGTTAATTTAATATGAATAATATGAAGTGGACAGTAGTCGACGGCGTGTGTCAGGCACAGGAGGCTAAACACCTACTTATCTATTAGGAAAAATATATTATTGCGAAACATATACAGAAATCTGAGGCCCAGGCCTAAAAGATAGCGCCACTGGTTTTAATAGTTAGTACATCAGTACTTTATTTCTATTTAAAATTGAAGTTATTTTTACGAATCGTTTTGTTTTAAAAAAAGAATTTAAGCTGTTATTCATAGAATATTTACTCCGAAAACCGATAAAAAGTAATTGGTGCGGGCAGAATTGAAAGTTCAGAAATCGGAAAAACAAGGCCACATTTTCTGCAGGCTTTTTTAATTAATATTACGAAGATGCGGTTAATTATAAAATGTATTGACTAATACAAGTATTCGTTAAGATTCAAGGACCTAAAGAATTTCAAGTAATGAGCAAAATATTGTGTAAAAATGCCTCGTGTCATTTATGTATATATATGATATATGAAATAAAAAAATAGTATAATAATAATAATATAGCGGCCTAATCGATACCAAGCAATCCCTTCCCATCAATTAAGTCTATCGTAAAGGACATGAAGTTTAAAACTATATAAAAATAATATAAACACTATTTAATATTTACACTCTGATGCAGACAACTTTTATTTAAAAAATCTGTGGCGTGACAACCTTTTAGGTCTGCGTTTTAGATTTTTGTATCTGTTTCGTATAATTTGTTTTTTTTCATAGACAAGTACTTGATCTTCTAAACCAATGTTGTCAATGATTGAGACATGATTTATCTTTCACCATACAAGCGAATGTCAAATGCACATAGACAGAATAACAAACACTTCAGGGGTGGAAGTCACACGGTAACGCTGACTGTTTCACAACTTGTGTAAGAGGAAACTATTAACTCAATGTATTAAAATAAATCTTGAAAGACAGGAGTTGCATAATTTTAAAAATATTTTACAGAAAGTAAAACTGCAACAGATGGTCAGTGGCCTTAACATGTATAATAGTCAGCCTAATCGTGGGTATTAAAATTAAGCAGTGCCAGCTTTTACATAATTAATAGGTACTCTAACGCCCAATCTCAATAACTTATGTTAAACCACTCCGCAAATATAATTTACTTGCATCGGAACTTTTAGATTTTTTGATTATGTCACATTTGCGTAATAGGAAATGGCTGCCGAAACATGAAAATTACTTACCCTAAATTTTTATTTTAAATTCACTTTCTATTGAAATATTAAAAACATAAAAGGATTAAAAAAAGTGTATATGTAATCGGTAACATAGGAAACAGGATATTTATATTATATATTCATAGTAAAAGCTATAGAAATTGAGCTTTACAGTGTGGGCGTGGGACCAAAATCGGTTGAAATATAGAGCTATTACAGTGTTGATTCTACAATTTATGGTGCAATTCGATAGACTTGAATGATTTTCTATTATGTGTTATCTATTTTATTGCTTCAGATTATGAATCTATTCAAAGATACGTTTGTAATTGTTTTTAAGTTTCGTTTGCTATTATACATTTTCTTTATTAGTATTTTATCTACTATTGAAAAAGATTTCCTGGTTTTTAGTAAGTACCTATTCTTCGTTGGGGCTGCTTGAACGATGATTAACTAAAAGTGTACTTTTATTCTTATTATTAAAATGTTGTGCAATTGTCAACAAATATTTTTTTAACGTTCATACAGACTTAATATCATAAGTATAACAGTGATACGTGGGTCAGTTTATCAAGTATTTGGCTTCTTTAACGGTTATAACTATGAGCTATTAAAGTGTGAACAGTGCTGGCCTAGTGGTTTCAACGTGCAACTCTCAACCTTGGGTTCGTAGGTTCAATCCCCGGAAGCGAACCAATGGTATTTCTATCTGCGCATTTAATACTCGGTCGTACAGTGAAAGAAAACATTGTGAGGAAACCGGCATGCCTTCGACCCAAAAAAAGTCAACGGTGTGTGTCAGACAACGAAGGTAGATACAGAAATCTGAGACCCAGACTTAAAAGATTGTAGCGCCATTTGTATATTACATAGGTACATTATAACTTATTAAGGAACCTCCAAAGCATAATTTAAAGGATTTATTTGCGTGGTGCAAGCGATTAAAAATTAATAAATATATCCTTTATTTACCTTCAAATTGGTATGGATGAATTAAAAATAGGACAATCAGCCATATATTAAACTAGCATGTCTAATTAAAAGTAATTAAATCTATGTCACATTCTACGTTAGTATCTCAAAGCTTAAAATTTAAGAACTTCCTTACATTGTAGAGAAGCATCGTGCCTTAAATTGCAAATAAACTTCAAAAATAATTGAATTAGTCTATTAAAGATTTAATATAGCAAGGAAATGCTCCCAGCACCAAAGTAAACTGCCACAGTGACAAATTTTTAATTATTATTATTACTATGTAGGGTAAGAATATTGTTAATACTGTATATTAGTCTACTCTAAACTGTCTTTAATTATACAACTGTTAATTAACATTGAAATGTTTCATTACTGTCGGCACTTTATGCAAATATTCAGCGTGTGATCTTACTTCAGACAATATAGCGATATGTCTTTCAGCGTCACATAGCATGAGAATAGAAATAGAATACTAAATTATTTTATTACTAAATGCAAGCAATACCATAGCAAGGCATGTATTGGTTTATTGGAAAGTAGTCTTTGGGGGAAGTGGGTATCAAATCCATGACCACATAATTAAGACCAAGAATGAATCAAAGTTGGAGTATAAAATTTAAAGGTCTATTTTTTATGGATATGTGTCGGTAAGATGAATAGCACAAGAAGTGACGCGGGTCCCGCCAGCCAGCGAGCTCCGACTGTCCCAGTAATATCCTGAGGATATTTCCGGAGTAGTTAGCAGAACACTCTCCCTTTTTAATCGGCAGCTCATGTCTGAGCCTTGTGGTCAGCAACGAAGCATCTAGAGCGGGCTATCTGTTTCCACCGGTTTCTGTCCACCACATCTTTATAGGAGTGTACAGTTGAAGACGTTGAACACACTTGATCGGTCGATCTGGTCAGCCACGTGATCTTTTGCCGTCTGAATTACCACCTAAGTTTAAGGTAATAAAGTCCCTTTTTAGGAAAGCGGAGATTTGACCCCTTCAGATCTGCCTGATCGCGTGCCTACTAGGCTACTGTCCTACGTATACATACGTACTATTGTGTCTGTATTGGGTGAATTCCAATGTAAAAAAATAGAAGTTAATCGAAGCCATTATTACTTAACAGTATATATTCGATGCGTTTATCAAATACAAAACTTTCTTTGCGTTTTTCCCGTAAACTTTCCTCGCAATTATCCATCATTAACGTATCATGGTGTGAACGGACAGTTACTTGTGCTTTTTATAACTTATTATACAATACTTTGCGTTTTACTGTGAAAAGGGAAAATTAGAAAATGTAACATTGATCTATGTGTAGCTTTTTTGGTTTTTTTGTCGGATTGTTATAGTAATTTTTAAAATTTAATAATTTTTCCATAACTGAGCGTTTTTTAAGACAGTTATTGCCACGGACCACCGCTATGTAGACCAGCTGCCCACTGATGTGTTTCCAAACCAATTCGACTTATGGTCCTTCAAGAAAGAGCATACCAATTCTTATAAGGGCGGCAACGCACTCGCGAGCTGGCATTGAGAGTGTGTGAGAGTGGCGCGGCTCACATCAGATGAGCCTCCTGCCCGTTTGCCCCCTGTTCTATTTCTTGATGGGCAGTTTTAAGTGTTTAGGTGCAAAAACCGAAAAATAAAGTTTTAAAATTTATGGGATTTTGACATTATTCGCCCTAATTTTCGTTTGTAACAAATATAAAAGAAAACTTTCAAAACACTTCATATTATCTCAAAAACATATCAAAATTAAAACACAATTTTTAACAAGCCGTAATATGTTTCAAGAGAGCCTTCAGAATAATAAGCAACTTTTCTTTAAAAATCATTAAACAACTATATAATTGGATATTGAACGTGTACAATAATTATGTATTATTCAACCTCCATTTCGTAATCCTTACTTATTGAATCTAATGTTACCTTGTTGGAAATAATAACCCAAAGTCATAAATTTCAATAACTTTTGATTGTTGGCTGTTTCTAAAACGAAATAGGGATGCTGTCGTCGGTCAGACAGTATAGTCTTACTTCGCCAGACTATAAATTAAAAAGGCTGCTTAATAATTACCCACTCACCCTCAACAATTAAAAAAAACGGTTGAAGATATTCTTCTGAACACACCTTACGCAGAGTTGCTCCTGAAATCTATCATGTAGTTACACACTCACTCATTCACTCATGCACTCACGCGTCGCTTAATCTACTATATAAAAATAAGTCGGGTTTTCCTTCCTGACGCTATAACTCCAGAACGCACGAACCGATTTCCACGGTTTTGCATTCGTTGGATAGGTCTCGGGCTCCATGAGGTTTATAGCAAAGAAAATTCAGGAAAAATTTCAACAGAAAAGCGGGATCACTAAACGAAATGTTACATGAAACGAACGGTGGCGAAACGGAGTTCGCCGAGTTTGGTATTTTTGAAAAAAATTCGGAGAACTAATTTTAACAGTTAAAAAAAAAAATTGTAATCCGAAATAAAAGAATTGGAACGAACAATGAAGTTTCTTATGGAAGATCTAGGAACAGAAACAGGTATTTTTACTTAAAAGGGTTCCCAATTCATCCTCATTATAATGCAATGTTATATTATTTTTTGTCATAATGCTTAGTATGTAGTATTGTAGTATACATTGCTTTATTTGTAACAAAAAAAAATCGAAACATAATAATCGATTTCTGTGGTAATTGTTTCTAATGGCTTATGTGTTTATCCAAATTCTTTATTAGCACTTTAGGAGTCAATAAATAAGGATAGTTATCATTAATTTCATATTTAAATATATCTTAATTAATATTTTCAATTTCGATTTTATTGAATCTGTCAAAGTTAAAAACTTACGAGTTATCAAAAACGACGTCAATAACTACTTAACTATATATCTTTTTCGTATATCATATATCATATATAATCTGTGTTTCAATTGTAAAGTTGTGTAATGAACAAAAGGTCAAGGCAACATAAAAGTTATAAAAAGTTCAGTTACAATCACCAAATAAGATCCATTAAAATTAATTCTCTAAACAAAAATACCTGTAAAACAATTGATAAACAATTTTTTACCTCAAGCTTCCTCCTAAACATTAGCTTTGTAAGCACCTTCATATTCCCGGCCTTAGAATATGTAAGATATTATTAACGATGTATTGTTTATTAACAATTAAACGATTAACAAAGAACGTTGGTCACGTTTGTTTTCAGCACCTGTCAGAGGTCGCCATTAGCCTCTTCCGTGTTTTTACATATAATATTATGTATTACGTTTTTAAACAGTGCAAAAACCATGTATGTATATGGCTATTTATTTAAGGTTCCATGTACAGGATTGTAATGAAACTTTAAAAGCGTGTTCTGAGCTTTTAGAGTTTAGCTTAATAAAGTGCTAATATAAAAATATTAGATCGAATGTAGTATTATTACCAAAATCTTCTCTAGTAGGTATACCAAAATTAGGTAATTTTCAGATATTGTTAGAAACATTTTCAGTCAATTGCGACTCTAATAAAGAAATGCTTAAAAGTGGGAACCAGAAAGCTCACCACCTACTTGCCTAAACGGACTAAACGTTACCAAGGGAACACTGATGATTTACTTTAATACTGCTGCCTCGTCAAGACGCTCACAAAAAATATGAACTCTGTATTCGCACAATAAAAATGCAAGGTCTACTGATAACAGTCTATCTGCATAACAAAGGATCTTACTACAATAGCCGTTTGTGCCCACTACTTACATTAAATATGCAAAATCGACGCAATTTATAGGCCTTTATTGCGGATATATCGCCTCCTTAGCTGTGTATACAGAATGTATAAAAATAAAAAAATCTGTGGCGCTACAACCGTTTTTTAGATCTGGGCGTCTGATTTCTGTATCTGTTTCATGATTATTTATCAATCTAATAGGCAAGAACTGAGACATGCCGTTGACTTTTTGGGTCTAAGGCAAGCCGGTTTCCTCACGATGTTTTCCTTCGAAACGAGCGAATGCTAAATGCGCACATAAACAGAAAGTCCATTGGTGCACAGACGGAGATCGAACCTACGACCTTAGCGATGAGAGTCGCACACTGAAGCCACTTGGCCAACACTGTATAATGTATATTATTTGTGTATATATAATATCAGAGTATTTTGTGAGAAATTAGAATAATTATTTAATTAAAATGAGCGTGTCTATTCTTAAAAAATGGCAACACAATATGATAGATCACAATGACGCTATCAAGTAAGCAATTTGCTTCGTTTTATTAAAAAATAAAGCAGTGAATTCTTATTTACTTGTTTTTTAGTTTAATATATTCTACGGCTATTCGTAACATAAAAGTAACTTTTTACAACAAAATATAAATAGATCATTTAGTTAAGTTAAAAAATGTTGTTAGAGAATTTTTTTATTCGTGAAAGCAAACTATATTTTTACGTTATAATAACTATGTAATTTTCCGCCTGTCTGGGTGCTATTGTTATAAACCTTTGGAAAACTTTTTTCGTATTTATCCTAAAACAAATCCGTTCTTATAATAAACAAGCATATCTTTAAATTACACACTATTTCTAATATACGAGTTTGACAATATAAAATTAAAACCATTTGTTACAATAAGTATACAAAAACCAAATTATAATTCGTCCTACATTGTAATTTGTTATTTATAAATTGTAATTGCATTATACGTATTCATAACACAGTCAATTAACATTATGTAAAAGTTAAGTAAACTCTAAATTAAAACTGTAACTGGCGGGTGAATGGTTATAATGTTCGATTAATGGCTCGCATTAATCGATTAAATCGATTTTAGAAAGCGCTCAGTGTGTGTGGTATTATAATTAATCTATTGTCCAGGCTTGTTAAGAGATTCTAAGCACGTTGTTATTAATGATGTGACGATATATTTGAACACAAAACCTTTGTGTTTCGTTTTTAAATGTATCTTTACTTTTTAATTAATTGTTGGCATACATTATCGTTGTATCGACCCTCCTATTTAGTAATACCGTTAGATGGTGCCTGCAGATGCAGCGATCATATCAAAATTAGTCCTTAAGATACCTTTACTCTATAATCATTTCTGTAATTAATTAAAATAATTAAAAAGTATAGTTTTACTACGTTTTTAATCAATTATAATTAATTATTTACACAAATACAGTATTTACAATTTTCTTAACCTATAAAGTAATAATAAAAATAATTAAAAATAAATAAAATGAAAATTAAAACAAATTTAAAAAGTTTGGTCCCTGTGGCAGTGTACCTTTAACGCTGGCAGCATTTCCTCGCTGTATTGCGAGACTTATTCTTTGAGCCAGGAAAGTGCCAGCTCTGCGGTCACCGGTACTATCTACCAGGCGCCAACTTAAATCTTTAATAAGCGCCTGTGCACTTGAACCCCACGGCCCAAGAGTCTCTACTCCAAAGGGAACAAAATTGAAGTTGGAGGAAAGACTCTTATATTTGTGCCGTTTGTTATTTTCTGCCTGCTCTGCGGCCGCGCCAGCTTTTTGGCTTGTCCGAAGGAGATGAGACGGGGCAAAGGTGTCTACACAGGTAGCATCCCATACTAAAGCCCGTCCCATTTTCCAAGGGATCAAAGACATTCCATCTTAATTATTAGCATACGATATCTTTGTGTCGTCAGGTTTAGTAGTTCCATTAGATAGTTCTTGTTTCTGAGGATGCAGCAAACATAGAAGCATTGTCAGTAAAAAACCCCTTACAGTGTTTAAAAAACATACAAATCATATAAATATAAAACCGAAACTCAAAATTTTATGAAGTAATATTAAATAAAACTCTATTTTATACATGAGTATGCCTCAATCTGACAAATATATATCTTACACACAAAGATTTCTTTACTCTGTTTCGTTTGAGTTCCAATCAAAAACCTTTCATATTATTTATACTATAGTGAAAAAACTATTACTTAGCAGTACTTAACGTACTTTACATAATATTCATAACGTAACAAATGATTAAACGGTTTCAGCTTTTTGCTCACTGGACTATGAATATTGATTGGCAAATAAATTATAAATAAATGTGTAAAGAACTACCGACGTTGATATTTCTAATACCTTTACAATAATAGTAGAATACGTAGATTTAATTTATTTTTTCTCAATTCAGGAGAGTTTTTTAACTGAATTTGATTAACTGTTGTAAACTGACGTTTCTTCAATTTTATTTTAGTCTTTTAAAAGGAATTGCCATAATATTTATCTGAAGTATATTCTATAAGTAATTGTTGTGTTATATACGATATCTAATTAAATATCATTTCTTAAATGATGAAGGTACTAAGGTAACAAATTTATGTTACCTTAGTACCTTTTTAGTAATAAAATTGAAATATTTCTCCAACCAAATTTTTTAGACGCTTAACAGCATCGATATTTTTAGTGCCAGAATAAATAAAGTAAAACTAGAACAATTATAAACACCAAGGCCTTATAATAATGCAAATATTACTTAAACAAGTGTTGACAAACAGTCTAGCCACATTGTACATGTTTGCTCTACATTCTGCCCTTCGAACCGGTTCGTTACGCTGCGCTTACGCAACATGAGTTATCTGTGTTACCGAACTGAGGGAAGTTCTAACATTGATTTTCACTCTTGAAAGAAATTGATTTTCTTTTACCATAGTATTGTGTTAGTTTAGAAAAAAAATTACATTTGCATTGGGCACTCACTAAGTAGGAGGCTCACCTGATGTTAAGTGATACCGACGCCAATGGACCCTCTCAATGACAGAGTGCTCGCGAGTGCGTTGCGGCCTTTTAAGAATTGATACGCTCTTTTATTGTAGTACCCTAAGTCGAAATGGTTCGGAAATACTTCAATTGGCAGCTGGTTCCACAAAGTGCGGCTAAAACTGCCTTAAAAACTCTCAATTTTGGAATGACGTCGAGTTGAATAGGTGGTATAGAATACTATTATGATTATATCTACTATCGAAAACAAAACATTTATATACATATATATACGAGTATACAAACAAATTGTGTATGCACGTTGAATTCTAAATTTGACCTTTTCTGTTAAAAAATCATACCACTAATGATTCTTATCTCTTGCTTCATATTTCGCGAAGTATAATTTAAATATTCATAACACCCATACATATCTTTATAATCAGTAATTACACGGCCTTGAGATGAGTGTTATCATTACTACAGCCGTTAAACTCTAAGCCCTCAAAACAATTCAATTACATCAAATTCTCCCACGACTCTTCAGTTGAATTCTTACGAAACGGCTTCGCAAAAATTGTCATAATTGCCATCTTAGCGTCTAATTTTGTTTCGTTATACTTTTGTTAAAATATTTACAATGTGAAAATTTAATTAATGTAATTGAAATAGTGTGAAAAGCGCGTTGAAGTCTTTTGTATGGTAACAATGTATTTAATGTTGTTTTTATTTTACAGGTAAGTAACCCAGCCATTATCTATTAACTGATTCTTAATCGGCTGTAAAGGTATTGTATATATCAAGGTAAATGTTGGATTCATTTTTTATGTTAAGTTTTTTTAGTTTGAATGTTCTAATAAACTGTTTTTGTCTTACCGACCGGCAACCAGAGGAGAGTGAGAGTGCCAGAGGTGGCATGGGCTGCATCACTTAATATCAGATGAGCCTCCTGCTTGTTTGCCCCTTTCTATAAAAAATCAATTAACCTATATACGTACAAGAATATATATTAAATATTTTATTAATATTAATATTTTTTTTAAATAGTACCGTGTTTGAAAACTTTTCCTTGTATGCCAGCTTTAAGCATTTTAAAAAAATTCTACGTGCGTAGCTAACTTCTATTTACTATGACTTATAAATATATAATTATATTATATAAAACGGTGAAGATTTCATAAAATTTAACCCTACCCTTACAGACTACAAATATAAAATACATATCAATAAGCACAAAACAGACAACTGAAGAAGAAAATCTATCAAAATATTAACGAATTCTATATACGTATATATCTAAACTCATATACTACTAGACACCTAATTTATGTGAACCAAGAATTTAATATATGCCGTAATATCATATCATATGTAACTTTACGTGTTAGTTAACAGATATCGGATAGCTTGTGAATGAAACTTTACCGGGCACTGTCCGGACCTTGAGAGCCTTTCTAACTACACTAACCTTTAGTAATAGTTCACTTGGCTTGCGTTCAATATTACTTCTAGCTTTTTGTATTGCGTATAATTTGAATGAAAAGCTAGATTCTCCGTAGATTATAACTTCTTTCGTTGTTCCAGTAGTGAAATTGCTTTTCTTAAAGCTTCTTGGCGTCGTAAATTAACGCTTTGATCGATATTCAAACACTTTATATTGTATTTTTAAAAAAAAATACGAAAATTATTATAGGTTGTGTCTGAGCGGTGGAAGATTTTCGTTTCGGAGTCACACATTTTGAGTCACAAAGAGTGTGTGATTAGAAAACACGACGTAATTAATATGAAGTTAGGAAATTTAAAGATACCTCAAACAATTTTTTTTAAGCGGCTAAATAATATCTGCTTGCTTAATTCCGCAAAGTTGGTTATTGATTTAAAATAAAATAATTATATTTTCGTTAAGCGCATAAGTGAAACCTTTAAAATGATTTATTGGAAACAAATTGCTTCCTCCTCTAAATGTTAAATCTTTAAGCTTATTTGAATATTTAATTTATGCAGGAAATTGGATTCTATAATTTATTATTTTACTCATCAACTTGATTAAGCACCAGACGAACATTTTAAAGTGGTTTCACTACTTATTAATTAAAATTCAATAAATTAATTTTAGCAAAACAAGTAAACTTGGTACACAATAATAAGTAGGACAACGGGCCTTTGAGCGATCCTTTCTAGGCGAACAATCTATGTTTTTTTACGATATTTATTTAAATGTTTTTGATTATATTAGTTATTAGTTAACGCTAAACAATATTTGGCTTCAATTGAATAACTTAAAAAACAAAGGACGAGATATTACGCAACGCAATATATATTTATTCTCAATTTTCTCTCTCAGTTATTTCTTCATATTGAATACATAATTATATATGTAACAGTTAATATATACACTTCTTCTATATTTTTAATAACAACAAAAGAAACAGCCAACTAGCTAAATTAACAAGCATATTTTCATATCACCAGTAGTACCTTACTTCTAATTAATTTGCGATATTTTTTTTAAAATAAGTGTTGTTTGATGATTTGCTATTTTAAAAGAGTACGCCGGCTTTTTCTCTCGGCCCTCTGTCTTCTTTGCCGATGAGTAGGGATGTCTACCTATTCAAATTAAATGACGTGGAATAATTGATCTTATGTTCGTATGATGATTCCGCTCAGCCTCCCCAGGTTTATTGCTATTCAATTGTGTTATTCATAAGTCAAGACATTTTTGTGGCGGCGTGCGTTAAAATTCAGATGGACTGGCAGGTGTTCAGACATCCGTGTAGTAATGTAGAACATCACGCGATGCTTACACGTAATATAATTATGTAATGCACTAATAACTATTAAACAATGTTACCAAACAATAGAAAATTATAGTTTAGGCGCACATTAATGTGCATACTGTCTTTAGCTTAGACGTCGATATGTCAGTCTTGTTAATTTGTGATCACTGACTTTTATAGTAGTAGTATAGAGTTTGGTTGCGGTTGTTGAAGGAATTATCTTGAAGCTTCGTCAACTGTCTTTAATTGTTTAAAACAGGAGCTTATAACTAACATAAAATTGGGGCGGGTGCGACGCTGGAATAATAAAAACTGTAACTTTATTTATGAATATAAGTGATGTTGACCTATTGGATATTATCGGAAACGAGAATGTTATATTATAATTTATGAATGTATCTAAATCTAAAGGGCTCATTATTACTACCAAAACTGACGTTATACAACACTGACATTATTGGCCACAGGTGTAAGATGATTGATAACATTTTTTTGGGCATTATATTTTCAACATAATCAAAATAATATTTATATAAATATTTTTAAAAATAATATTATCGAGCCTATAAAGGTAAATAACAGTTTCTACTATATATATACGTTTGCAGTATTAAAATTCTGCTCACATGTTATCATAGCTAACTTTTTACTTGCTATTATAGAATAGAAGTTTTGAATATTATATATTTAACTATAGGCTCAAATAACCGTTAAATAAATCAAATGTTAGCATATGAATGCTTTCCGAAAATAATGACTAATTAGGCATAAAACCACTCATCTTCTTATAAAAACATATTACTTAAAGTATAAAGATATGTGTATCAGATATAAGATCATATAAACCAAACGTTACTTTCTCTAATCTTGACCCTCTCATCTGACCGGTTAGCAAGAGTCAATACACTCTATGTTATTGCATTTATAATATACCATTCATAGATAGTTTGGTCGGTTCATAGTTTATGTATGCTCTCAAATTAATGACTTTTTATAATTTGTAATTAATTTCTTAATATTTATTTCATTAAACCTACACAGTCAACAATAAAAAGCCTTTGTAGCTCAAGTCAAAATTAGTAAAAAACACGAAAATGTCAGTGTCCTTTCATTTCAATCTGTCTATTGTTGATAGACAAACTTTAAAAAAAAAATATTAAAAAAAAAACTAGTCGTTAAAATTTTTTACAGTTCTTTGTCAGTTTTAGTCCGTCGTTTACCCATGATTTAGGAAATGGTAGTAAATGTTTATTCCACAACTGAGCGTTTTTTAAAGAAAATGTTGCCGCATACTACAGTATGTGGATCCAGCTACATACGGAAAAATTTCCAAACCCCTTAGGTTCTTATAAGAAAAGAGCGTACTAATTCCTAAAAGGCCAGCCACACACTCACGAGCCCTCTAGCATTGAGAGAGTCCATGTGGTATCTTTTAAAAAAATGTAAATTTGGAAGTATTGAATAGTTTTTATTAGATATAAATGATATTTTGATTTGCCGAAATTGCATGTCCAGTCAAATCGTGTCTTGATTGCCAAGGTGAAGTGAAAGCAATAATAGATTACCACGATTAAATCATAAGTGCTTGTGAAAAGGTCGAGGTTGTTCAAATTGCTATGGCCCTTGAGTGATCTTGGGAAACAATGATTAATATTGGTTGAATAGAAATATTACCAGCAATTCAGGCATTTTATATTTTATTTCCTCTTAGATGTGAGAAATAAGCTGCCAAGGGATCTGTAGATATGTTGTTTTTTGTTTTTACTCTCTCATAATCAGTCATTTAGTGTTATGTCATATGTCATTTAGTAGTTACTCATATAAACACTTTAACACACTACAGATCACCGGCGGGCAATTTTTAGGTTTATTTCATGATACGTGGGTAACACTGAAAATAATTAGAACTGGCCAGTTAGAAACATTGCTAATGAAAACTTTTTTTGAAATTCAATTTTAGAACTCTTTGGTAACCTAATGTAGTATATTGCATTCATTTGTCATTTGTTCTTGTGAATAGGCGTAAAATCTAAAACGAAAAAGATATATTCAAGTTTCAAGACCGTGTATTGTAAATAATAGCATATAAGCTGTTATTTACAAAGGTTCATTATTTTAGCTTACATTTTTAGTGACAAAACTGAGATTTTTTTTCTGTATAATTACAATAAAATGCAATACATTGCTCAACTGTTATACACATATTCAATTATTAAAAAATACTTTTTGTTTTAATTTGATACTAAAATCACAAATAGTTTCATATACCATATATTTCTAATACCTTTCATAAATTATTTCACTCGAAAATTTATTAAAAATGCAGGATCTTATTACAATTGAACAGAGTTTCATAACGTTTTCGCAGCTAGGTACTAAAACAAAAATGTTACTGTCCATCGATTCGTTGCAACAGAGTGACGCAAGCGCCACTGTGGGACTGGCGAGTGTAGCATCTTCACAGCGCCTTGAACTTACTAGAAATTGCAAGAAAAAGTTAACCAATACATTGTTACAATACTATTGCTACTAGTACATAATGAGTACAATCACTTCACCTAATGCTACGTTATGTATAGTCAGTAATATCGATAACGCTATACATTAGGTGGGCTGAATAGTTCATAGCCTAACATATAATAAAACCTTTTTTTTTTTTAAGAATTTGATTTGGTTATTTCGACTATGTTTGCGTGTTGTTCCCACGAGAGTGTAAGTGCGTGCTCCTATTTCACCATGCCTACTGCTGATAGAGGACAAATCTTTGTTTTTGAAGTTATGTTATTATTATTAATTACTTAAAATGTCACATGGGATATGTAATGTTTGCAGTAAATATAAAATTAGAAGCATTAATATGTATTTCCTTATTGACGAGTCATAAGTGTACATTATGTTACCTATATTATTAAATAATTTTTTACCTTTACTTTGCTTTAGATTTGATTATTCAATCTAGCGATACAACGAGCGGTCAATCAATTTACCATTTTTATAATAGGTACGATTTGTTTTAGCCTCAAAATAGGCTTCAGTATCGGCGACAACCTCTTAATCAGCGCTTCATGTTCATTCATTACTGTTATTATATAGTTGATGCCTAGCTATGCACATTACTGTGGTACGCATAGAGTCCCCTAATCCAGAAACGTGCTGGAGACCTCTTATAGCAAAGTGCCTCTGAAATGTCTTAACATAGGCGATTTCGCCAAGTAGAATTAGAAGAATTTCGACCTATACAATTAGTAAAAATCTTTAAGATTTCAACATGACTGATAGAAAATTACATATTAAATATTATGTGTTATTCAACATAACGTGAAACAAATAACTTCAATAAACAAGAACTCGTTATACGATACAAATAAATTAAACAGAGACTGGATTTGATACAATAAAAGGCTTTATTTAAATAAATTAGTTACCATTTTCCTAATTAGCAAAACGAATCGTAACCTGATTTGTCATAAATAATTCATACCAATTAAATGTCACGTGACCATTATATCATTAAATTCAGATTGATTCATCGTTTTTGTATTCAGTATCAGTATTTCGATCACACTCAAGTGTGCCCTGGGGGATGTGTGCAATCAATAGATAATTATTTCAAACATCAGAGTCGAAATTGCCATGAAATATTAATGACATATATTTTATATTACATATTATAATTGACTTTTATTTTACTTATATTAACTTATATACATATAACAAAATTCCACGAATGGGGCTTCAATTGCTTTCGCATTTGGCCTCAGGTTTGTTTAGAAAGGCCTATACTCCAAATTTGGCCCCCAGCGACTTTTTCCTGTTCTCAGACTCAAGAGAATGCTGGACAGAAATTTTACGCTGATGAAGAGGTAATCGCTAAAACTGAAACCTATTTTATGACTAACGACAAATCGTACTATAAAAATGGTATCAAAAAATTTTATGACCTCTATAATCTTTGTTTCGAAGGCAACTTAAATGATATACAAGATTTTTTCTATATTAGCCTACGAACTTGTCTTTCCACCTAATATAGTTGAGTCCTCTACACATTTGGCATTATAAACTTCTTAGTTTTTACATTTAGCTTTTTAATGATGTAACCATTATTTTAAAATAAAACTTCAAAACATGTTTAAAATATATGAAAATTAATATTGTTATTATTGAATACGTTCTGTATTAGCACGTAAGCTGTACTAATAATCAATTAATTACATATTTACGATATTAAAGGATTTATACGTTCGTTAAACTATACACGGGTCATTAATCCTCAACGGATAAACAAAATGTATCGAGATGGGTGAAAACGTAAACTTTCTACGCATGCGTAATGCCGGACGCGCAAGCGAAAGTGATTAGCTAGTTTTTCTATATGTGGATCTTTTTTCTAAGAAATGCAAAGCTGGAACTAAAAGTTCAATTAACGGGTTATTGAACGAAGTTCAAGTTAGTTCAAGTTAAAGTTAAGCTACATACACCGCCTTCATTTTTAACCGACTTCAATGTGAATTATTAATTCGAACACAGGTCTCAAGATATTCATTTGCGATACTTTCAAATAGTCTGTGCCACGGAAATAGCTCACGACAAAGCAATTATAGCAAAATCTCTGTAAATACTAATTTCTCAATCAAAACCGTTCAAAACTGCCTTTATTAGAAGACTTTTTAATTTGCGTATTGCGAATTCATTTGTTTATGGATAACGTTTGCGGAAAACAATTGAGGGATGTAATGAAGACGTAAAAGGAAAGAATAATATAAGAAATTGTAGGTCTCTATGTAGTATATAGTATTGTATAAATTTAAATATAATAAAAAACAAGCGGTTATTGCACAGTGCAGAAACACGTAATATATTTTAATTTAAGTGTAAGTTACACATCTTATATATTTATTTATTTGCTTATGAGTATTCCTACAGCTACTTGTTATTCACTATTTAAACAATTCCATTATACACATAAGCCAAAAATGGAATAAACATTCAATTAATCTTAAAACACAGCTAAAAATTATTAGCTAGCTATATAAAAAGAAATAAATTTTATATAATAAGTATTTTAATATAAAATAAGAATAACAAAGCCATTCTGTCTAATAATCCTTTATTCCTATATTTTACCAGAGGTTTTAAATTATTAAAGCATTTTTTAATTATATTAAATATATCTATTTGCTGGTAATTGGTGATACCTGACTGAGATACGTATTTCCCCAGTCTTTCTTCTTTATTAATATGGCAGGAATAAATGGAATAATGTGCTTACCCTAGTAGTAGTCATTGCATAATATTTATGTGTTCTAATTGTTTTGTTCCTGCAATGAGATAAATAGATATTATTGAACTTCAAAGTAGCCTTTGTATTTTAAAGGCTGTTGTGTTATAACCTTTTTTACTTTAATGAGGGCGTGTGTTCATTCCTGCTATAACGGGGTGAACATATCACGGCACTTAATGAGTTAGAAGGTAGGCAGTTACTACACAATTTCGAAAGTACCCCACAAATAGGCATTTGATTAGAGCTATTTATTTGTCATTTGTCGTGAACCGATGCACTTTCAGCTTTCATCATCAAGTTGTGAAAATACTTGGCCTGTAATGTCGGTAATTTGCCAGAAAATTTTAATAGAATTACAATGATGATATAGTGACATTAACAGCGCCCTGGTGACCACACCGAGTTGTATTACTAATAGCCAATATATAATCATGGGTTTTTTTAAGTTTACTATTAAAAATAGTGTTTTGTTTATATGTACATAATATTACAATTACTTCTCGTGAGTTTAGTTGAAATTATAATTGTTTTGGTTTGAATAAGTAAGACGTATCCCTTTGATAAGATTGATATAACATTTGAAAATGTTGTTAATACGTAAAACAAGTCACAATTTACAATTTAGATAATAAAAAAAATTCAGTCATTCAAGATCTCGATTACACACACTATATGTTTCGAACTGTGCATATAATATATATTCAATTATATAACTTAAAATGTAAAAATCCTTGAATTTATTACAAATTTATATAAAAGTTCGGCGAAGTTGAAAGATCAACATTATTTTTGTACAAATTGCGCAAACATTACCTTGACTGAAGTTTACTAGAGCAAAAATTGTTTCAGTTTTTATAAATGCATATTTATGTAAATTAAATAATCTGCTTGACCTTCTCTTTGGTGCTTAGAAGGCTGTGTTAAACACAGTTAATTGTTTGTTACATTATCTAATTAGATGCAACAGAATGGTTTAGAATCGTTACTTTTTACAGAATGTAAATTAATTTATCAATGAAACTACTAAACGACTTTAAGTGTTTTTGTATGATCTAAGCAATTTATGATAATAGAAAGCACTTATAGTCGGAAAAATTTAATAATAATAATGAAAATTAGTACACAAATAAACATTTAACATAAGATACCAAACAATTTTTAATTAATCGATTTATGTAACAGTTTCTGGACATTTTCCTGGAAACCTTCTTGGAGATTTTCCTTACAGGTGGTGGTGTGTGTTATATACCTATGGTTGCCCAAAAAACATGTGCAAACATGAAAGTCGGATTAGCTTAGCTTCAGCGTGCGACTGTCATCCCTGAGGTCGTAGTTTAGAACCCCGGTAATGCACCAATGGACTGTCGAATGCGCATTTAACACTTATTCGTACGATGAAGGAAAACATTTAAATGAAACCAGCATGCTTTAGACCCATATAGTCGACGGCGTATATCTTTATTTTTTATTATTTATTTACACTTCGTTGCAAATAAAAGAAACACAATACATAAAAATTATAAAGGATGCAACGGGCGACCTTATCGCTAATAAGCGATCTCTTCCAGGCAACCCTAATTAAAGAGAAAAACTAAAAAAAAAAAGAAACATGATGCGTGCGAGAAGTGCAGAACCAAATGTTATACATATAAAAAAAAATATATCTGTCTGGTACAGGGCTAATCTCCTAGTTGCCTATTAGAAGAAAAAAAACAAATCTCATACACAGAAATCTGAGGCCTAGACCTTAAACTAGCTACAGGTTTTTTTATATGCAGACGGCACAAACATTTTATAATATCACATATATTCTAATAGATATAGTCTAATTACGCACGTATTTCATAAGTATCACATATCGATATGGATATCCGAATATGAGAAGAATTTGTAACCTACATTGGCAAATACTGCAGCCAAGTGGAACCGTTACTGATATTAATGTAATTGGATTCTTGAATTTCAAGGACGATAACTTTTACTGTGATTGTCTTTTGCCCGTGCAGGTACACTCTCACGCCCAGGACCAGAGACACATAATTTTTACGAGTCTTGAATTGACTATTGCAATACTGTCAATTATCTATGTGGTACCACAATGTTAGAATTAAAAATAGAGAGAATGATTGACAACAATAAAGTGTTTTTACTTTGTCCATGTAAAATTTAGAAGGAAAAACAACATTCAATGTTTTTGTTTTATTTATTATATTATTAAACAAGATAAGACGACAGACGAATAGAAAGTTTTTTTTCCCCGACTCTTGTAGTGCGGGACCATATGTTATAAGTAATTTCCTAATATAAAATTGTACAGTGGTGGTCGTATTATAAACAGTTATTTTGAATAGAGAAAGTATAACTAAATAGTACAAATTTTCGTAAAAAATATACAGATTCAATAATTAATAATAATGCAATAATTAAATAAAATTTAAATAGGAACAGATGTTAAACTACAGAAGGGGAACATCTCCTAGGTACCTTTATTCATACAGAAATCCAAAGGTAAAGTGTACTGAAGGTATTAAAGCATGAATTACGTCAAATAAAATATAAACCCACTCTATTATATGAAGCAATATTTTTTCTTAGTCTTTGCAACGACAAGATGCGTTGATCGCGTTTTAATTACTTTGTGCATTTAGAATACTCTCATTGGATCGGTTACCTCAAGTCATTGTAATCTTCATATATCAAATATGAATTAAGGAACACATCGGACTTTGTAGTAGAATCTGAAATTCTGCAAGCCAAGGCTGCAAGTCAAAGTTTTTGAACCAATTTGACTTCGGGTACTGCAAGTAAAGAGCGACCAACTCTAAAAAGACCGGCAACGCACTTGCGAGCCTTCTCGCGTTTTAAGGGTTCATGGGCGTATCAGTTCACATCAGACGAGTATCCTGCCCATTAGTATCCTGTTAAGTAAATAATAATAAATTAGTTTTAATATAAGAATGGCCAAGTATTAAAGCCCTTGATATGTCAGAGATATGGGTTGATTTCGCTTATACAGGAGTAAATATTATATTAATTATGTATGAATGCACAACTTCATAGTTGATAATCATCCACTCAAAAGATATATGGTAGCAAATCTTAAGTAATCTTATTATTTTTACCCCTTTCCCCGACAAGAATTCGTATTTAAAGAATATAAAGACTATATAAATATATTCACAAAAATACGAAAAATAAGAAGAAGAAATATGAAATAAATGCAATAAACTATGAACTTATATAAAAAACGTTACATATATAAAAGTTAAGACTGTTTAAATTTTCAAATTTATAATTCTGAAATCTTGTTGTATGAGTTATATAATTATTTAAATTATAACGACCTTGAACCGTAATCCTAATTAAAGCAATAATAAAGTCTGGGAGATAAAAATAACGAATATTAACATTTACAATCAATAAAATAAATTATGTAAATAATTAAAAATTACTCGTTTCTTTAAGGTTTGATAAAAGTCTTTTCGCTCTTAAATATGTACTTACATCGCAAGGATTTTCCCACACCTTGGGGTATTTTTCCGATGTCAACAGTAATAATTTTTCTACATACTACATATATCTAATAATCGAAAGTAAATTAATATGAGCAGAAAATTAACAAATTTATTTTTATTACGATTTCTTTCTTTAGATTAGAGAGAGAGAGAGATATTAGACTGTCTCACTCCTCGTCCAATATCTATTGTTTCTTCCTACTTTATACATTTTTAGACTTTCGTATTTGTTATTCAGGGTATAGCTTAAGCCTATATGTAACAAACACTTTTTAATCCGATAAAACCCATTACAGCTGAAAGTTCAGCCGCACCCTTTGCAAAATTCGTGTTCCATACGGCATTTAACTACAGCACCCCGCGGTTATGATAAACTAGTTTTGCGAAACTCACGATTGTCCGAGTTTAATTCACGCAATGTCACCGCCCGCGGCCATTACACCATTTATTTTATCAATATTTCTAATACCGAACAATAAAATAATCTTAATACATGTTTTGTATCCAAAGCTAAACATATGTTTGGTTGCATTACTAAAGTGAAAAGCAGGCGAATTTCAATACTACTACAAATGATTATTGCATAATTAAATGTTTTATTTTAGCAATACAACAGCTAAGCTTGTAAAAGCTTATGATGACGCATAGTTACTTATCATAGTAAATAAACCGGTAAAGCTGAGACCCTAATATCGACACGTCTCACCAGTGGCACTACAACCTTTAAGGTCTGGTCCTCAGAATCGTGTATTTGTGTTGTGATCTTTTGTTTTCTCTAAAAAGCATTCTTCGGTGCCTGACACACGCCGCCTACTTTTTGGGTCTAAGGCATGCAGTACGATGTTTTTAATTACGAACTTGCCTGTGTATCAATCAAAATCTGCCCCAAAGGGGTTATGTTAATCGGTAAAAATTGAAATTGTGTCTTAATTGATGTTATAAATTACACCTCTACTTAAGAACATAAAAGTCAACACTTAAAAATATCGTAACAAAGTTGTTCTGCCATTTGACATGAACTAGGCCAAGATCAAAATATCAGATATAAACCAGTTGTTTTAAGTTCACTTGTCACATATCAATTAATCTATCGAGTATGTCATGTGAAGTCACGGTACAAATGTCGATGCCTCAAATGTGTCGAACTAAATGAAATGTACTATTTGGTTTAAAGATATAAATGCCGCTGTAAACTTAAAGTCTAGCCTCAGGTTTCTGTAAACGTTCTGTAATGATTTTTATTCTTAATCGATTAGTAGCTGATCAGCCTTCTGAGCCTCATTTTTTCTCTCGTTGGTCTAAGACAAGCCGATTTCCTCATGTTTTCATTTATCGCACGAGGGATTGTTAACTGAGCACTTACAAAAATAAAGCAATATACACTCATTAAAACGCACGACCTTAGGGTTCTGAGGCGCTCGCTTAAGCCACTAACTGTTGATAAACTTTACCAATGTGTAATAAAAAAAAACTCAATTGCTTTAAACTTGTAATATATCTCAGGTTACATTTAAGTAAACCGTTCAAAAAAGTATAGATTAATACAACATATTTTACAATTTTTTAAATGTGTGTGTGCTTATGTATGCGAAATGTGCGAATGAGCTACATATATCTACTAATTTTGTGTCTGTACTTACATGTACCAAATTCAAGTAACCAAATGTCTTCCAAGTATTAAAAAGGAAAGGCTAATTTAAAGAATTATAATTATCTTCCAAAATGGAAAAATCCATTAATCTCCAGATTGTTTTGCATTCACGCTTGGGTTTCACCCTCAGTGATTGATTATTCTATGTGTAACCATCTCTATAAACAGCACAAGCCAGCCCACATACCCAAACAAACTAGGTTCCCAGTAATGCAATCGTCAAGTTAGATTGATAGATGTCAATACTGACAGATTGTGGTTAACGAGGTGACATTGTTGGTGCAGGTTGCATGCGTTGCAAAACGAATGCAGCTTTTGTGCAAAATTAACGAGTACGAAGGTATTTAGAAATATGTCTATGGAATGGAATGTACGAGATTCGAATTTAGAATCATGGCGATTAATTGGATACATTTTCGGCAATTCGTTGCAATTTAAAATGTCAAATATAATCATAATACAGTGAGAGGCAGTGGATAAAAAAAGTGTTTTTCAGATCGGCCTTCGTTGTAATTTTTTTTCTCTAATTTTTTCATTTACATTTTTTTTTATATAATAGGGGGCAAACGGGCAGGAGGCTCACCTGATGTTAAGTGATACCGCCGCCCATGGACACTCACAATTCCAGAAGGCTCGCAAGTGCGTTGCCGGCCTTTCAAGAATTGGTACGCTCTTTTCTTGAAGGACCCTAAGTCGAATTGGTTCGGAAATACTTCTGTGGGCAGCTGGTTCCACATAGTGGTGGTGCGCGGCAAAAACTGCCTTAGAAACGCTCGGTTGTGGAACGACGGACGTCGAGGTGATACGGAGATTACATATAGAAACAATTCATTGGTATACAGCCGAGGTTCCACCACCCAACTTTACTATTAAGAGTTGAACCCCCGTCTAGGCATTGATACAGTGAAGTAGCAGGATTCATTTCATTTAGTACCTGTTTCTCCACAAAACATTAGACAAAAATCTATGTTCGGTACTGTGTGAAGAAATTGACATTACAGAAGCGTCCTAAAACCTATTGCATAGACATTGTTTGATTGAGACATGTATGAATGACTGTATGTGATGTCACAATTGCACTTGATACTGACTCTATATGGCGCTGTTACGCTTGTCTATTCAACACATCTCACATTGCGCACGCGTCGTGCACTTTCTAGGTTGAGTAACAATACGAGGATCTATGTTATGAATCTAGAATTTTGTCTCCAGAGGAAACTGATGGTTTGATATGAAGTATCAGTTTTCTAAACAGTTTTCGATCAATCAAATTATCTATAGGTACCTCGATTTGAAAGCCTCTTACGTTGTACGTGCATATTAATATTGTAAATATGTTGTTATTTAGTAATCATCATCAATGAATCTTGTGGGACTTAGCCTACTCAAGTACACTTCGCCATCGCAATCTATCCAGTGCTTCCCGCATCCAACTTCGAACACCTATTGTTTTGAGGTCCTTGCAACTCCATCTACAACCAATGCAGCCTCCGGTTTTGTCTTGCCACCGGTTTATCAGTTGTTTAGTAATACCGTGAATAAAAATCGTGAAAAAATCATACTTCTACCATAATAAATCCTTTCGACATACAATAATGCTTACCATAATAATGGTTATACTTGTTTGTATTAAAATGTAAACTTTTCCTTTAAGTTTAAAACTGTATGGAAATTTTACCAGAAAACTATACATGTGAAATAAAAAGTAACCAGGTCGTAAGAAAAGTATTATATCTCAAATTATATAATATAAAGAGTTTTATGTTAAACTATATAAAAATTTAATTGCTCTTAACACTGCATTTTCTACAGAATATAAAGAGTTATAAAGAACAGGAAAAAGTTTGAATTACGTAAATTAGACATTTTCGCATACACAATACGACATAAACTTTCACAAAAATTGTACACAGGCGAGAATTGTCTTAAAATATAATCGTCATTGTACAAAATTATTCTCACTTTCCCTCGTTTCTTATTAGGGTTATCAGAAATATGTATAATGAAATTGTCATATATATATAGAAACGTCTATTACTAAATCGTTGATAATATCACATGAATTCAATAAATGGTTATTGGTATTAGTTAACTGCCGTTGTTACAGACTATAATAAGGTTGATTATTGAAGTGAAATGTGTTGGCTTAGAAGCTTTGCACCACTGCACTGGATTGTTCTATGTGCTCGTATAGTTAAGGAGAACATCGTAAAGAAATCGACATGTCGTATACCCTTTGACATGTGTCCCCATATAGGGTTGCGCTGCTATATTATTATTACTAAATAGCTACTAACAACACAGCCTCACTAACTTGTCTAAAGGTGATATCAGACGGTTCATTTTTTGTTCATTTTCACCTTTCATTCGGTACATTTCACTCGAAATGAAATGTCTGAACAAAAAATGAAACACGAGTGCCGAATGAATTCATTAGTGAACCGATCCAACAGTGTTGGATATTGGCATCCGGTATCTTTCATTCCCACTCCGAATGAACGAGAAATGAACGGTCTGAACACTGAGAGAACGTTCATTCGGATTCGGCCATTTTGTTTCGAGTCCTGTAGCCGACGGACATCACGTTGTCGACGAAGTTATAACTTTTTTTTAACTTTTCTTCAAATTTACTTTCATCCATTCGAAGATGATTACAATATAAATCAGGATCTTCAACGGCTAGTTCTCTCAACAATGTATTGGAAGCTCCTAATAAATTTCTTCTTCCAATCCATGGTCGCACCCACCACCGTCGACGTTTTCTGTGCTTCTTTTTTGTCAACTCTTTGATTAAATGATCACAAATTAAACTAATTCCAAGACGTACGACTTCATTCGATGACATATTTAAAAGAAAGAACAATGAATGTTCATTTCTGTATCATTTCGTCTAAGCCGTGTGAAC
This sequence comes from Pieris napi, assembly GCF_905475465.1. Classification (NCBI taxonomy): domain Eukaryota; kingdom Metazoa; phylum Arthropoda; class Insecta; order Lepidoptera; family Pieridae; genus Pieris; species Pieris napi. The sequence goes on along the minus strand of NC_062240.1, from coordinate 2,001,593 downwards.
ATAGAATGAAAAAAAATGAAGCAATCACTCGAGTGAACAATCATTCGAGTGAACCGTCTGATATCACCTTAAGAAACAGAAGCGATCTTAGAAATGTCTTAGCCATCGTAGGTACACACTAACCAAATAGAGCGTAGTACATTGTGTAATTACAATATTAACAAGTACCTACATTCCAATCGAACTAGTATTATTGTACTGGTTACGTGACTAGACTAGTTTTTACTGCGGAATTTGCCACTTTTCCCTGCGGCGTGGTCACTCCACGCTTACATCATATGAAACTAGGGCGGTATGTGGTAATTACTCATTATATTTTGCGTTCTCAGTATTTTTATTACTTATGCATATAATGCGTAAATTGTTATATTATCTAGCGATTCTAACAGTAGAAATTCTGTGTTAAACGTAGCATTTGGTTAATTGAATTAAATAATTGGATTTGTTCACTTTAAGTAACCAGCGACCCGGAGACTTTTTCCTGTTCTCAGACTTCAAGAGAATGCTCTCTGGATAGAAATGTTGCGCTCATGAAGAGGTAATCGCCAAACCTAAAAAAAAAATATGAATGCTGTAATTTTTCACCAATATTCTATAGATTTATACGTGGTCTTAGAGGAACATAAATATCACCAAAAATCTAAATAAAACAAAATAAATCAGCGCTACAATCTCTTTAGGCCAAGACCTTAGATTTCTGAATCTGTTTCGTGACTATTTTTTAATTTAATAGGCAAGTAGGTGATCAGCACTGGATGCCTGACACACGCCGTCGACTTTTTGGGTCTAAGTCACGTCGGTTTCCTTACAACGTTTTCCTTTACCGTTCGAGCAAATGTTAAATGCGCATATAGAAAGAAAGTCCATTGGTGCACAGCCGGGGATCGAACCTACGACCTCAGGTTTGAGAGTCACACGCTGAAGCCACTAGGCCAACACTGCTCAAAAAAAAATCTCAATACCATAGAATAATATCGCTTATGTATCCATGCTTGCTGGCTGTATCATGCTTATATTACGTACAAAAGAATTGTTATGCCTCAAAAGTCCTCAGGTATTCCGTACATAATGTGGTGTTACCTGCCAGGTGTATATACCAAGGTGCTGCAATATATTTTACACATATCGTTATCTTGAAGGCCAAATAAAGTTCAAGACTGTGGCTATTTAATCATTGTAATTACGACAGTTACTATTGTTTGATACATCTACTATTCTATTATCAATAATAAATCTAAAAACGTCTTTTAAAAATAATCATACAACTGGTTTTCTGGATAACATCATCATATCGCGTTTGATGTTTATTGTTTTCTTATGTGCTATTAAATATATATGTATGTGTTTGTAACACAGATGTTGTTTGGTGGTCTTTCATAAATTCCTTTTAAATTAACGTGGTTCACATCATAAAAATTATGAGCTTTTTAAGTTTCTATCTAATTATAAAGCTAAAAGTATGTCAAACATAAATGGTCATGGTTTTTGTTTGAAAATATTGATATTTAACTTGTTTATACTTGCTAATATCGATGTATTTTTAACTACTGGAAATTGTACAAAATTATTAAGCTACTGTACTTAAAAACAACTTTAATTAATTTTTACAACATTGTAAAAATATTGCGGCCGCCAACGCCCTTGCAACTTGCAAGTTGCAAACCTTCTAGCATTAATAGTGTCCATGGGCGGTATCACTTAACATCAGATGAGCCTCCTTCCGTTTCCCTGTTCTATAAAATATTTTTTATTTATAAAAATTCAATCAAAATCTTTGTTTTTTTAATTTATAATTTATCTAATTTTACAATAAACTAGTGGACCCGACAGACGTTGTCCTGCATGATATTTCAAGCGATTAGTAAAGCAAAGTATGAAAGTACCGACTGCAGCGCCATCTGGCGGGCTGATTTGTGAATCTAAACCATTCCCAGATCCCATTGAACACACACAAAAAATTTCATCAAAATCGGTCCAGTCGTTTGAGAGAAGTTCAGTAACATACACGCTCACAGAAGAATTATATATATAAAGATATACACTGTATGAACGTATATATAGCAAGTTTTGTATAAATTCTAAACCATATTATTTTTACAGGTGCTATGTCTGGTGCTGGCGACTGGTATGGCTGCAAGGCCAAGGCAGCGGCTGCAGCAGCAGCCCATCGATGCGTACGAGTATGAACCGGAGGCACACGATCGGGCAGGCGAAAGGGTTAGTTCAACATTTATATTTCTGTCACTTAAGTATAAAGTTTTGACCCCAAGCCCCAATTGGGAATAATTGGCATAATTCAGTGGAGCTACGGCCAGAAGTTACCAGGAGGGATTCTATAGACTTCTCTGACTGACACATGTCGTCGATTCTAAGCCACCAGACCAAGATTGTTACTTATATGTAAATTTATAAATAAATTTATGTTGTGTATAAAATAACGTGTAATTAAGATTACATGTAGATAAGCAACCTATTTTAAGAATATCAAAATCAGTTTTAATTGTGTCAAAAATTTAAGTGAATAATGTAATAAAATTGCAAAAAAATATAATTTAATATTTTTTTTATATTGTCTGAATATTCATAAGAAATGTCTTGCAGTGCTGTTAATACATTTGAAATGTAAAAATGTTACAAAGATTTAAAACTTTGTAGAATTTTTTTGACCAGAATATTTCTTGAGGTTTCCGTTCAGTGGTATGCAGTATTTCTATTTGTAGATGTGGAATGAATGGTCTAGTTTAAACGTGTTTTAAATATTTGATTAATTCTCATGCCATTTTATATCCTCCTACTTCACTCCAGGCACAAGAAGAAAAATTTATATCACTGAAATATTTTGAAAAATTAGTTCCAAATAATTAATTGCCTACGATATTGTAGGTGTTTTACTATTTACGCCCATTAGTATAGTGATTGGTGGCATGATGTTTAAGTTGGAGGTCCATGATTCTATCTCCGCAAAACGGTCACAGAAATGTTGTGCCTTAATATCCTGTGTAAGTTTTTAACATTATATTTATTTTCTTTCAGGTTGTCTTGGTATCTCCGGACGCATACGACCTCTACCAGGCACAAGATCGAGTTGACGAGGAGTATGAACCACGTGCCGTTCACAGGGCGCCCCAACGTCTGAAGCAGAACCAGATACAGGAGAGCCCCAAGCAGCCGCCCGTACAAACTATCCGAAACTACAATAAGGTAGGTTTGAACTTCCGTACGTATGTTGCATTTTGTTTTTATATGTTTTCAATTGTTTCGACTTTCAATTGTATTAATTTACAGGTAAACGATGACGGCAGCTTTACTTTCGGCTACGAAGCAGCTGATGGGTCCTTCAAGGAGGAGACTAGAGGCACTGACTGCGTAGTCCGTGGAAAGTACGGATACGTCGACCCAGACGGCAACAAACGTGAATTCACCTACGTGTCTGGTAACCCATGTGACCCTAACAAGCCAAATGAAGATGAAGAACAAGAAGGGCCAGCTGCTCCAGAATCTGCAGAACGCGACGATGGCGTCCCTAACTATCCGACTAGACCCGCTCTTCGACCCACTACTGCTCGACCTACGACAACTTACTTCCAAAACGACTTCAGGGATGCCGACGAAGAACCAGAAGAAGAGCCCCTACAGAACCTGAGACCACGAATTGTGCAGCGTCCACAACCTGCAAGGCCCGTGCATAGACCAACCTACCAAGCTCAACCCATAGCCATTACGCCCCGACCAGTCCCAGTGACCACTGCTAGAGCTCTTCCTCCTGCAACCACCTTCAGACCTCAACTCGTCCAAGTTACTGCAAGACCTCAGGTGCAATACAGCCCCGAACCTAACTACGCTCAATCACCTTCACCCAACTACGCTCAATCACCTTCACCCAACTACGCTCAATCACCTTCACCCAACTACCCATCTCACTCTCAAGCTGCCCCACCGACCAGACCCAGCCAAATTGACTTTGCTGCTGAGTTTGCTAAATTCCACCACGAGAACCAAGTCCAATCGACCACCCCTAGTGCCCTTAGTGGCCCAACGAGAACTACAGTCGCCGCTAGTCCTTCGCCTAGTAACCCTCTGTATTCCACCGAACTGGTCTACGATCCATCCAGCGGCCAATACAACACCCAGCTATTCCAAAGCTTGCCTCAAACTAAGGGAGAATTGAACCTAAATCAAAGACTGCAACCCTACGTAGCGCAACAACAGCCACAGGCACAGCGACCGTTTATTCCATCACCCCAGATCCCACCCGCAGCGATTCCCAATCAATACAGACAGCCAACGAATCAAGAGACCTACCAGAGACAGCAGTCCGAGTCGCAATTCCAAAACTCAGCGCAACTGTTCGCTCAACAACAGCAAATCCAGCAGAGTCAGTTGCAGAGGGACCGAGCCGCAGCGCGCGCTCAAGCCCAAAGACTGTCAATCCAACCACAACATCAAGCCCAAAGAGCCCAATCCCCGCAATACTACTACGTGCCAAGAGGAGGAGAATCTATATCATCAGGCCAAATCGACGCATTTCTGAGAGGTCATGGCATCCAAGTATAGAAAGTAGTTAATATATAGGAGCTAGGTAACACTGTTGACCGATTTGAGTCCGTCTGGCCATAATACAGTGTACAAGTTTTTGCGGTCGCAAAGTGGCGAAATATCTAGTTCATTGGACTTGAGGTCGAGTGTACATAATGCTGTGTCTATCAGTACTTAACATAGATAGTTATAAGATACGATACGAACGAACCCCTACTGGGGCCAGTCTGTAAATGTAGCAATTTTGTAATATTTTGTTTTTATAATAAATTATACTTTTTATAAATAAAAGATGTTGTTTTTTTGCACTGATTAACTTAACTTAATTAAATACAATTTTTATTAATAATAAAGGCCGTTTGTATCAGATACTTTACATTTAAGTACATTTATATTTTTATCATCGAATTCCTTTTTGATATCTGTGTGCCCTTTTTTGGCAAAGGCCTCCAATTCCCGCCATTTCTGTCTACACTATGCCACTCTCTGCCATGTACCTCCTTCTGATTCCTTAATCTGATCTATCAACCACCCACCTCCTTAATTGTCTTCCTCTTTGGCGTTTAATGTACCTACTTTATACAGTATTTACAATTTTATTAACCTAATTATTACTATAAAAAAAAGGACGGAAAAATCAAATATAAGAGTCTTTCCTTCAACTTCGTTTTTTTTACCTTTGGAGTAGAGACTCTTGGGCCGTGGGGTTCAAGTGCACAGGCGCTAATTAAAGATTTATTTCTTGTATATAATTACGTTGGCGCCTGGTAAATAATACCGGTGACCCCAGAGCTGGTGCTTTCCTCGTTCAACGAATAAGTATCGCAATACAGCGAGGAAATAGCGTACCTTTCCACAGGGACCAAACTTTTTAAATTTTTAATTATTTGTACTTTTCTATTAAATACAACTCTAACCTGTAATTTTGATAAAACATAATGTCTTCCTAGCGTTGATGGTATTGATAAAAATATATATTGATTGAACTAAGAACAATGTTGTCAACTGTAGAAATTCTTGTAATATTTTTTTAATCATTGTTGTAATTCCTGTCCTAAAACCATGTCTAAGCACAATCATGCATCACTAATAAAAACGACGCCAATTGTGGTTGGCGCCATAATTCAATGTTGCCATATTAACTCAACATTATGTCATTAATTACGCCAACAAAATTAGGGGTTTCATGCAGTGAGCTGTCAAATTTATTTTAATAACTTGACGCAAAATTATATAGAACGGAACGATGCGTAATTGCGTATTACACAAAGATATGGCCCAGTAATTCAATAAAGAGCGCAGGTTGTTCACTTCCGCATTCTCCAGCGTAATAAATTAATGCTTAATCCCCTTAGCAGCTTTAACGCATTAATTTATATATTTACAAGTAACTTGGACTTTTAAGCATATTCCTGTTCCATAAGGATTGTTTTTACTGCTATTTGCACAGTGCACGTCGCATTTGACCCTACTGAATATTTGATATGAATTTTCTTGCACCGCCCTTTCGTCTCTGGTAAAAGCCACATTTTTTGTTATTATCTTCATATTTTTAACAAAAATAATGACTTAAATTGTTCTTTGTGCGATTCCCTATATACTATTTGCTACGCAAATAACGTACAATCATACATTTCAGAATTAAGTGACGAAAAGTATAATTATCTGACACAATTTTTACCCATAATTAATGTATGTTTGGTTAAAACATAAAGAATGAATTGAGACTAGTAATTACTTATAAAGGACTTAATACGTATATTTGTATAGAATTTTAGTGACTTATGAATAAAAACCGTACTATACAATTGCAAATTAGGTTCAATACGTTTGAAATAAATTTCCAACACCTTATTTTCTCTTTATAAATAGTTTGTCAAGGTGAGTGGGGTAATTGTAGAGTATCAGATATGGGCAAAGGGGCATGAGGAAGGTATGCAATAATTATTAAGATTATTGTCACATAAGGGTAGTTGTTTTTAAATTACACCCTATTTTAATTAACTACAATTGCCAGTTGATTTTGCTTCATTCTAAAATAATAATAAAAAATATGGTGACAATTGTTTAAAGATATCAATATAAATTTGATTCCTCTATCTCTCTTGAGCTATAATGTGTCAAATTTCAATGACATATTGTTGAAATAAGGCAACATTAGATTTTTCATAAACAGTTTTTTAATCTATGGCGTCTTCTCTGCACTTTGTCTATGGGCTCGTACTTACTTCTTGTGTAGGTACTCTTCTTCTTGTGTGTGTAGAGTCAAATACACTGCTTTAAAAATTGTAATATGTAGTTTTAAAAATATAATAAACGTTCTTTAGACCAAATACAAGTGTTTCTATAGCAATCCGCTTCCACTGTACGATCAATATTCTGCGACACATATTAACGAAAAAAATTTGACAATTGGTTTAATAACTTAAATTTATCAACTTTATCACTTGTGTGTGGGATAAAACCAATCTAATTTAAAAATGTAGGTAATTATTACGAATTATTAGGAGACTTAAGACTACTTTTACATTATTTTCATCATAAATTCTATAATTGTAGTCAATAAAACACACCTTGAGTATGTTAAAGGTATAAGCTATATTAAACATTAACACATCTACCATTATCACTACATAGTATAAAACAAAGTCGCTTTTTCTGTCCCTATGTCCCTTTGTATGCTTAAATCTTTGAAACTACACAACGGATTTTGATGCAGTTTTTTTTAATAGCGGGACGTAGCGTTTGCGGCGGTACAGTTTTTCTGTAGTGTATTTAGTATCAGCATTGCACCCGTGCGAAGCCGGGGCGGGTCGCTAGTTATTAAATAAAACATGAATACGAGTTCCACCACCGAAAATAAAAGAATAAATAAGCAGAGCCTCTTCGCGCAATGTCTTTAGGCACAATGTAAAGTAGTTAAATGACAATTACAAATTATAATAAAAAACCTTAAAATGAATTAATTAAATATATTATTAAAAGGAGTCCCTGTAGGCAAGGCTCCGAAGATACTGGCAGCGTTCCCCCTTTGCTAGACTAATTTATAGCTAGACTAATTCTTTGTCAGGGGTAGCTACCAGCTCTTCGGTCTCCTGTGATGTCGACTAACCTTTTTGATATATCCTTCAAAAAAAAAAAATCTTGATTTATGGATGAACATGATTATTAAATTTTAGACAAAGAAAGTGCTCCATTGCTTATGCTTATAAAGTCTGTAAGTGTCAGCAAAGTATGTAGAATATAAAAATGTTTTATATTTCCATCAGTTTTGATCATCATGCATGCATGCATCAGCAATCATGATCGTCATAATGGAACTTACTTTAGTTTAAATTATTTTTGCATTACAGCTATTGTTAAGTATATGAACTTAATATCTATTTTAATATAATAAATGGGAATGATTTAACAATAATTATGTATCTAATAAATAAAACAAAACATACTTAAATGCTGCATTATCTGAGTAATAAAGACTTTTTATTTTCATAATATTTAAAAAATTCTGGCCGTCTGAAGCCGAGAAATACTGCTATTAAACTTTATTAATTTCTTTATCTTCTTCTTTTAACACTTTATATCTTTAAATACATGAAGTTTTTAAAATAAATAATATCACAAGTATTTATAATAACTAAACTAATTAAGTAAAGAAAATAAAAATTAAACCAAAATATGTTGCATAGCCCAACACTCGACGACGGCTTGGTCATTTTTATTTATTCATTGATCTCTGAGGAACTTTATTGGAGAAAGAAATTTGGAAAAAATCTAAATTAAAAATTAAAAATTTAGGCGAACTGAAGTTCACAGGGCCAGTAAGTTATTAATATTTTTCCGTCGCGGTATTATCCAAATTACTATACAATCCATCTACATAGTTATGGTATTATAACATTTACAACAGTGCACTCTGGTTTTGTACATGTTACTTATGTATATACGCTTATATAAAGGAGAATGGAAACCATTCGGCCTTACTTATATTTGGTATCAAAGAGTACCAAACTATAACACTAGATGGCAGTAAAATACATGAACATATCGTATAATAATGCTGTATAATCCTATCTAGAATTTCGGGACGCTATATTAGACTTTGTTCAATATATAATAGCAACAAAAATATATAATTTTTACCTCTTTCTTTGGTTAAAAACTCTTTAACATAGCGTTGCCCAAAATATTGTATATCGATGCAAATTATTACGCAAGCCAAGATACTGAAGATCTTATAATGGCAAGCCTATTAAATTACATTATATCTATCGTACAACAGTGCGAAGTATGAAGATATGTTTGAAAAGAACGCACGATCGATTCGATGTTCGCTCGATAAAATAATAAAACTTTGAAACATACAAATACACCAAAAATATAAACAAAGTTAATGTCAGTTGCCGCCCGAGTTAAATTAAAATAAAACTGATAATGTAATTACAAAGTTTGGCAGCCCGATGTTGCTTTACTTTCTTTTGTTATCTTCTTACAAGTCCAGATTATATCTTCGTTCTTAGTAACATACAATAAAGTGACCCACAGTCTTCATTACACCGAGGAAGCACAATTTGACACCGTGAAACCCCTGGTACTTAGTGTAACTAGGGACAAACACAAGTAACAAAATAAAAACAAGTGCGCAATATGTATGGCTTAAAAAAACTCGCAGTCGATACTTAAGCTCTTAGCTTTAGCTTAGGCTTTTCCTTAGTATGTCATTTGATTAAAACTAAATCACACTATTATTCATTTAACGAAAGCATTGATTTAGATGTATATGAACTCTGGAATAGTATAATAAGATTCAGTTTCAGAGGGATAACGTTTTATGTATGTCTTTCCCGTGAAAAATTAAAATTATTAATGAATTAATGATATATGCAATAATATATATTTTATGTTGAGTTATTATCCCATATGTAAGCAATGACATCATAATTCAAATGCTTTTATCGTAAATAGAAGAATAGGTGTTCTCACAGTAAGGCTATATTATGCAGTACTGAATCGAATTAAAGTAGTTTCAAGCAAATTAAACACAAAGGATTTCATAATTAAGGGATTTCTCATAATTCTCAATGCCCTTTTGTGCTAAACCAATTTAAAATTTGTACCGGTTAAATATAACGCTAAGCTAAACCTAATTCGGCCAGACCATAAGCCAGTTATTAAATACTGACATTGACTCTAACGTCGTGAGAAAATGGCAACTGCAACAATTGGGTAATTAAAATGTTACACATTCTAAATTTTTACATAAATGAACGATGACTTCAACATAACAATGTTTCAATACTATTTACAAGGGACGCATGGAATGGACAATTAAACAATTGGAACCTTACAGCACTTGAAAGAAAAAAGATTTCCCGCTTTAGATAATGCAGTGACAACAATGGAATTATTTGCGTAAGACGTTCGCACGCTTGGCTCACGAGTGGGGTCTTATTATATTTTATAAATAGGGGAGTATTGCTCGCGGCCGACGCCGTAGAGCCGTCATGTGGCTGCCATCGCTGTATCGAGATGATTCTCCTCATATTACTTACTTGTATAACAACAAGTATTGCATTACCCGTGGACAGTAAAAATGATACTAATATTGAGTCCCCATCTAACTCAACAAAAGAAATCCTCAAGGCCAGTGAAACGGGAGACCCTACTAAAGTGGAAATAGTGAAACAAATACGCCGTCTTAACGAAGATGGATCCTATACAATTGGTTACGAAGCAAATGATGGCACGTTTAAAATTGAAAGCAGGGACGTGTTAGGGAATGTCAAAGGTACGTTCGGTTATATTTCTGATGATGGTGAAATAAAACGTGTAACATATACTTCTAATGGAGAAAGTACACCGATTCCCGTATCAACAACCACAACAACAAGTACACCACCCATGATAGTGAGAGTGAATAAAACTGTTTCATCAACTACTCGACGGCCCTTGGCAACTCTTGTTTATCCCACTCGGAGTAGTGCAACAACAAGAGGGACGGTGATCCAACCAATACCGAGAAGAAGGCCTGTAACATCTGCTAGACCACCACCTATGCTAGATCCAACGACGGAAAAAATTAAACATGAAGAAACTACAGCTAATATATTACATATTTATAAACCTAAAGAAGATATTATGAAACACCGAACTCAGATATTAAATCCTATATCAGCTTCATCAGATGATCTTATTCCAAAATCGACTACAACGAACCCACCACATACATTAAAACCAGTTTACGAAGAAGTGACTGAAAAGGAAAAAGATACTAAATCTAACGCAATACGTCGACAGCTATCAGGAACTAGCCACAATCATCACATGGTAAGTCTGCAGCAATCTATGGGCGATGATTCAACTGATGTTTATGGTGGTCATTCATCTCACGGAACCATTCGCCCCTTATTTACTACGACGACGCCTCGATCAAGATACCATTCTTTACATTCAATAATATCTCCTCGTCAACAAGCACCAAATCCGTATCAAGAAGTCCAACTACAAGATCAGGAAACTACAATAGAATCAAGTACAGGCAGGGTATTTGAACAGCAAAATGTGGTAACAACAAACGCTGGACCCGTAGTGCGTATTGGAGGACCTAGAGATCACCATGAAGCTACCAATCAATATACGCAGTATGATCAGCCAATATATAGACGACCTGCAGCGGTTCATTTCAGAACTGATCAATATTTAAGAGACAACCCCGGAGCCCCAATCCCTATAGGCAACACGCGGCCCTTTCTCCAATATGAATATGAGGACAAAGTATTGGAGCCTCATAATGTGAAAGATACGCCTCAATCAAAAGCAACTGCGCATGATCCAGCAACAGTACAATATGATGGAAGGCCGGTACGATTAATCCCCATACCTGTTGACGACAGGGGGGTGCCGATTCCTGGATACCAAGCGCGTTTTGTCAACTATCGACCACAGCCAGTTCAAAGATATGATCCATATGACGACATGAGTTCCATCACAGCTCCTGTAAGTACCAGGGACTTTAGACGCTTGCTTCATATTCTGATGCTGCGCCAGAATCGTCTGCAAGCGATAATGGATCAGTTGATGCCGAAGCCTTACCATAACGTCCAGTACAACCAAGATTATCAAAGACGGTATGACGATGATAGATATGATTACGACCAATACAGGCAGGATTACAGTTACGACAACCAGTATGAAAGTCAAAGATACGTACCTAGGCGAAGGTACAGGCCCTATGATTCAGTGAGCTCAGCTTCGAATAATATTGATGATTCAGAATACCTTCCCGTTGAAGTAAGAGAAGCGCTGCTGTTGAAAATGTTGATATTAGCCATTAGCCCCGACTACATGCCAACTCCGGCGCCGTCCACAGAGTTGACCACGGCTGCACCAGGCCGGAAACAGGTGAGAAATATACAAATACTCGGAGAAGAAGGATCCAGCGACAGCAAACAAAAATAGTATTTAAAAAACAATATATAATTAATACTCGATAGTTTACCATTTGTAAATAAGTTAACATTAAGTTTTTTTAATACATTATTTCTAATTATTTCATATTTTATTTTCCTTTCGAGCATAAGACACCATTATTTTTGTCAACACGCAATTGTAAAAAGCAAAAGTATAAAGGCACTTAAAAACTCAAACGCTTGCATTGATATAATTAATTATATAATTTAAGAACTAGACAAAAACAAACTAGACTTCTGTCGTAACATAATCGTAACGTATCGCAATAAAAACGGTCGCATCCATTGTTTAAAAGCGAGGCGATATGTCATAAAATCGTCTATCCCACGCATGTTGCATTGCTTTATCTATCTAGGTCAATCATATCTATTTGTTTATTAACAATGTATTACGATATAGAGTGCCTACGATTTAATAATGTAAATATATTTGCCGAGGTAAGAGAAATAGATCAATATTCTAGGACCTTCGAGAACCGAATTTTTTTAAATACAAAAAATTTACATATCATATACCATATATAGCGGTACTATCTTTTCCTTGATCATTTCTAACTGGAATGTGTTCAACCATCTGTGCCTTACACACCGTTGACTTTTTGAGTAAAAGATGCCGGTTTCCTCACGATGTTTCCCGATACAAGCGAGTGTTAAAAGCGCACATAGACAAAAAGTCCATTGGTGTAAAGCCGGGATCAAACCTACGACCCCAGTGTTGAGAGTCGCACTTGAAAATCACTAGGCCAACACTGCTGCTACAAAAAAAAATACAATTTAAAAAAAAAGTCGGTTATGACGGAATAAGGAACAAAATTAGATCATTTTTAATTTTCAGAAATCAAATTTGTGACAGTTTAGATTAGGGCTTAAAAACCTATTGTCTGTAATGTTATCTGATATGTTATAACGACTTTGTTTCCTCCATAAAGCCTATTATGTGACACATCGCAGCGTAAAATCTCACACGAATGCCATCTTTATGGGAAAAATTTTAATAGACAAAAGAGGAAACTGATAATATTTTACGATTGTTCAAACTGCGTTATCAATAGATGGTGTAGGTTTTACATATTATTCGCGAAAACTTAACAATGGAAAAATATATCGAAAAATGTTTTATAAAATCTTGCTAACCCTATTAATAGAATAACTTTCACGATGATATAGTACGATAACGAACTACATTTTAGTAAAGATTTAAAATAAATAAAACTTTCATTTATTATTACATATAAACAACTAGCTTCTTTTTTTACATAAATAATTTTCAAACGCTTATCTATTATCATACCTTAGGTATTGTTTCGTTGGTTATCAAACTCAAGACCTCCTGATAAAATACTGTGTGAAGATCAATACGGTTTCCTATGATAATTGCATAACAACCTTCGGAGGCATAATATTTTGCTCGGCATCTAAGAATGTTAAATCTAGTGAAGTTAATAAAAAAAAATAAAAAAATGCAATGCTTCATCATACTGCCATACTTTTTCATTTTAATTCAAGACTTAACAATCGAATTAATGTCTGGCAAATTCATTTTTAGTTTTTCTTATATTTAAATAACATAATATTAAAATTACAGACATTCTAAAATACTTTGAAATTTTTATAAAAAAAAACTTAAAATCGCGTCTGGCACATAGTTATCAATGTGAAAAATGTCTGGCAATAAAAAAAGTATGTCAGGTAGACTTATTTAAAAACGAAAAATTAAAAATTACGCTTCTTAAAATGCTTTTAAAATCCAGGATTATTACCGGACAGATAGGATGCGCACTAATGAACGCAACCGCTACCGCCAGCCAGATTGCCCAGACTCTAACCGAAAGTGCAAGAAGGAAGACGTATCAATCAGCTGACCTAAAATTCTTTCTTTTCAAAGGTTGCTACCTCCCGTACTATAAGTACAATTGTAAGTCTTTGTTCGAATGACAAGATGGTTTGCACTTAACATCAACCATTTCAGGCATACGCAAAATCATTTTACTTATTATCTGATTGGCAGTAAATTTACCAGAATATATAATAATAAATTAAAATCTATACTATTACTAGCTGACCCGCCAAACGTTTGTTTTGCCATGTATATTATTTCTAGGAAACAATTTTTTAGTTCAATAAACATCAATCTACAATTAAAAATAGGTATTGATCATAGAGGGATGAAAATTACGTATGTATTTTTGTATGTTGTATCATAAAAAAATTGGGGTGAACACCCCTTATAATTTATGGGGTTGAAAAATATATAGTAACCGATTCTCAGACTTAATGAATATGCATAAAAAATTTCATAAGAATAGGTAGAACCGTTTCGGAGGAGTATGAGAACGAACATTGTGATACAAGAATTTTATGTATTACATAATGATTAGTATTGCTGTATGTTTGTAGCAAATAAACTCAAAAACTATGGAACCGATTTCAAAAGATTCATCATTAAAATACTACATATTCAAAAGTTTTTTTTTTAGTTTAACACATCTCTAAAGTATGTATAAAACTAAATATCCAGCCAGCAGTATACTGGCACGAGACCCAATACGATAGGCGTCGCAGTCCGTTTACGAAGCTACGAAGAATATCAACTAGTATGTTATATGCTAAGTACATAAATCGACTATTACTCAATTCTTTGAGTACATACGTGTCAAGTAAGAGGCATATATTGTTACAGTCTGAATCCCTGGGAATTAATCCCACGACCTCGGATAAATATAACAATGTATAGTAGCGTGTTGTAATCATATAATAGTTAACATGTAAAATATGAAACATGACATTGATAAAGTTATAATTTTTTTAACTTTATATTTCCAATAATTGCATTTATTAAAAATGCAATTATTAGAAATATAAAGGACTATTATGTCCTTTTTATTCTTTTTTTGATGTCTCTCCATTACTGGAGGTTGACGTGTTTTGTCCTGTGCCAGATGCTGCAACTCTTCTGCAGTGGCAATACCCGTCCACTCCCTAACATTGCGAAGCCATGATTTTTATCATCTACCAATACGCTGTTTACCCTGGATTTCACCCATTATAATTAATAAGCCAATACGTGGCCTAGAAACGCAAAATTCCGTTGTTTAATGTTCTGCATAAGTTTTTTCGTTTAGTCTTTAGATGTATTTAAATAAATAAAACTTTATTTATGACACAAATATGATTGTGACAAAATTGATATAACGCTAGTCCCCACACTAGGCGCCCTGTTGTGGGTATCTAGATTACAATTATTCAGTGGTACATGGTGCATGTTTAAAACATTCACGAAAAAGTAGTCTTATTTCATCTAATCAAACTGAGAGTGGCTGAGAGTTGTTATAAGCAGGCACTGTATCTGTGTAAGTTTTTGTTACTTCAGTCATGGCAAAATATGTTGCAAGGCCTCTGTATAATCGAAATCCAATTCGGCTGGCATAATTTTTATGTGTTTTATTAGTTTATATGTGGATAGTTTGACTATCTAAGAATCCATTGACATCCATTACTGGAAGTGAATGTTATAATAGTTTGTAAGGCAAAAGGCGTTTATATTCTTGAAGCCTTGTTGTATGTACAAAAAAATATAAAAGATTTTAAAACAAATGGTGACGTTCACCAGTGTAATACGCGAAATAGAACTAATTTGAGTGTACGACCAACCAGGCTCCAGAAGATAAACTACTCCTTATATTACAACAAACTCCCAAGAGATCTATCACTAAATAAATTCAAAGCCCTCGTCAAACGTAAATTAATTGATTTGATGATTGAGGGATTGATTTGCTCCAGTTCAAAGAATTTGTATGACTCAATACTTGGCGATTAAAAAGAGTAGCGGAAAGTTTCTTGCCAGTTCTTCTTACCCGCTCTACGCCCTTGACTTGCGAACTGGTATAGTAAATGTAAATTTACAATTAATTTAACTTCTTTTTGACGTTCATAAGTGTACTTGTTTACCTATATGAATAAAGATATTTTGAGTTTGGGTTTTAACTGAATCTTTAAATTATATGAGCTAATTGGTGCTAAGATCGATTTTTGGTGAATTAACTTAAGAATCTCTATCGAAAGTACAGTAGATTAATAATAATATGTGAACTAAAAATATGATTAAATAAAATCGATATTTGTAGACTCATTTTTTATCTAACTTCAGACATTCATGGACAAAATAAAGAGTGTTTTGATTAACATACGAACTACCCTTATATACAGACATTCTTTCCGTTTAATGTGTTTGTTTTAGCTAAGTTTTCATGAAA
The DNA here is from genome assembly GCF_905475465.1 of Pieris napi. NCBI lineage: Eukaryota > Metazoa > Arthropoda > Insecta > Lepidoptera > Pieridae > Pieris > Pieris napi. The sequence continues at coordinate 1,985,335 of NC_062240.1, read as the reverse complement.
AATGATTGTAATATAAATCTGTGGCCATAGGTCAGAATATCATAAATGCAATTTCATAACTTTACAGGACAAGCAATTAAATAATTAAGAAATCTTGAAGGCACTATTAAAATATGAAACACTTCATATATGAATGAAAGAACTTATCTCTGAGCACAGAAATATTTATCCTATAATAATAATACTGTATTAAACTTTTATACACACACACAGTAAATAAAATAACACAAGAACGGGAACTAAATTTGATTTAATTACGAACTATATACAAATTTGTTTATATCTAGTAGGATCCGAACGTGATGTCGTGAACGGCAGCAGAGCCGCCCTCGGGTAGGGCGTATTCTTTAAGGAGCTGGTCAAGCATGGAGTAGGGCTTGCTTGGACTCTGCTGGTATTGGTTCTGCTGGAAACGGGGTTGCGGAGCAGCTGGGGCGAAGTCCTGGTTGTAATTAACCTGGAATAAGTAAATTAGTAAAAATACAGACCAAACTAATGCTAACGAAATAAAACTACAACAAACACAAATACGACTGTAAGATAATTACATAAATTAACATTTGTTATTATTGCAAAGAGATATACATATAGACTATAGTATCTTGTATGCAATATTAGCTTAAGCGTGTGATTTTATACTTTAAAATATTTTTTTTGATAAAAATGTTAAAATCTATTTTCATTAATTTAACTAAAATAGTGTGTATGATAATTATATTAAGTCTTTGGTTTTAACAAACATATTTTTATTTATATGACCACTCTACATGGCTGAGAAGATTTAATTATATAGAAAAATAATAAACGGCTAAAACTAAGTGTTTCCTTCAACTTTGTTTTTGTTCCCTTTGGCGTAGAAACTCTTGGGCCGTGGGGTTCAAGTGCACAGGCGCTACTTAAAGATTTAAGTTAGCGCCTGGTAGATAGTACCGGTGACCCCAGAGCTGGTGTTTTCCTCACTCAACGAATCAGTATCGCAATACAGCGGGGAAATGGGAAATAATTTTTAAACTTAAATACTGTATATTTGTTTGTTGAAAACAATTTTTTTTTTTAAAGACCAATTGACCTAGTCCCATGCTAAGCTGGTGAAGCTTGTGTTATGGGTACTAGGCAACGGATATACATACATATTATAGATATATAGACATATAAATACATATTTAAACACCCAAGACCTAAGCACAACACCAAAATATGCTCATCACATCGATGTTCGTCTCAGCCGGGGATCGAACCCGGGACCCATGGATTCGCAGTCAGGGGTACTAACCACTAGACCAATGAGTCGTCCAATACAAATTGTATAATATAAAGAAAAGTTTAATGCACTACGGCGAGCTTTCTAGCATTGAGAGTACTGACCTCGGTGTGTCTTGGTGTGAACTGCTGAGGTTGGGGTGCAGGTCTGAAGTCCTGTTTAGGTCGGTATTGCTGTTTGGGCTCAGGGTTGAAGAAGTTGTCTCCGGATGGCACTGGTGAGGCACCAGCGAAAAATTGTGGCTAAAATAAACAATAAAGCTTAGTTTACCAAGTTTTATATTTTGGCAGGTGATTTTTTTTTCAATACTTTTACGGGTCTAAAATATTTGAAATGCATATTTGACCTTAAATTTGTTTCTTAATCAAGTTTATTGCCTATTGTTTTTATTGTATTATTTCTTTTCCCTTTTATAATCGTAATGTTTCCGTTTAAAAGTTGTGTCACCTGTCATTGAACATGTATTGTGTTTTTGTATGTTCTTTGTAAGTGTATGTATTTTGTTAGTGTTTCGTTAGTGTGCCTTTTAAAAATAAATAAATTTAAAAAAAAGTGGCGTGATGTGACCCTGTGTGCATTGGTACACACATTAAAGTATATTGCATTAATATTGTTTTGCTATAAACAAGTAGGTGATTCCTTCCGTACCTGACACGCACTGTCAACTTTTAGGTCTCAAACGAAGCCAGTTTTGATAAGATTGCTTTCTTCTGCTTTGCATTTTACATTACATAGAAAAGTTCTTAAAAATCTTAGTGATTCTATCTAAAACTAAACAAACATTCTGATTATTCTAATATCTCCTAATAAAATAAAATATGTTTATTATGGAATATAAGATACACGTTATTCCACGTCATTAAATTTGAATCGGTAGACATTCCTACATCAAGGCAAAATAGACAGAGGGTGTAGGCCGAGAGAAAAAGCCGGCGTAAAAAACTTTCAGTACACTTTAATTTTTTTTTTAATCATACCTTTGGTGGTGTAGGTGCAGATTGTTGAGCCGGCCTGTATTGAGGCTGGGGTGAAGGTGCTGGCCTGTAGGGAGCTGGTGTTGGCCGGTATTGGGGCTGGGGTGCAGGCGCCCGGTATGCCTGCTGCGGTGACGGCCTGGGTGCCGGCCGGGGCGCAGGTTCCTCGTAGTCATAGTCTATGGACTGTTCTTGGGGTGCGCGGTATTGAGAACGTCCTTGCTGTAAAAAAATAGTTTGTTTAAGGGATGTATGTTTGGATAACATGTAAGGAATAATGTAACAATGTTTAAGGAATGTATGTATGTCATTGGTTTTGACAGGGGAAACTTTATAATCACTTTTTACCGGTTATTTGCCAACTTGTATTATCAATAATAATGGAATAGATAAAGCTGTAATTGTACAACCAATTAATTAAACGTACGCCACGTAATTAATTTTTTGAAGCAGCGGCACTAGTACAAAATTTTACAAAACTTTAAATATGATATAATCTAACTATTCTGGAATGTTATGTTCGCGGTACTTTATTGTCACTTTACATAACATCTATATTAGACCACAAGCCCATGAACAAAAAATACCTGTGAAATGACCCAACCTGAATTACGCTTAGAAGGCTGTTACTATATCTGAAAATAGCTCTGAGCACTATGCCGTCATTTCTGAGCGGTACATGTGAGTACGTGAGTGAATGGACTTTCTCAGGTACAATGGGGGAATTTCGACTAATTATTAATGTACGGCTTTGTTATAAGTGTATAGATGATTAAAAATAAATGTCGAAAAACCTAGTGCCGTACAAAAGTGATGGTGCCGGAAGTCGGTGCAAATTTTTAATTCGACGACAGTTGCAGAAGCAATATAGGTCATTTATTACTGTACGGCATTTGTGTGATTCCTTTTGGACACATATACAGATACTTTACCCGTAAACGCCGTACATATTTCCAGCGGAGCGGTCGAAAGCCAAGGGTCGGAACCCTACCCCTACACCCATATACCCTAAGGTCATTGTAAAATGTACGGCAACATGTTCAAAATATTATTTAACACGGACAATAATGTTTTATAATTATGCCGTCCAAATATTATAGTTAATATTTGTGTAATTAAATATTTATCGAAATTTCAGGATTTACCAAGTTCTTACTGCTGTAAGATCAGAGAATAATGTACGGCAACTTGTTTTTTTACATAATGTTACTAAATATTACCGTTGTACATTATAGCCGTTCATTATAAATGGTAACAAATAAAAATATTATGATATAAAATATATGAAATTTCCGAAATTAAGATGACTTTTCAAATGCTCCTAGAGTAATATGGGGAGTAATATTTTCAAAGATTATTGTTATTTTATATGTAACAAATATAAATAAACAAAAAAAACCAGATGCCGTACATTTTACTCCAGATTATTCTTTACAGCTGATAAAAACTTCGACGACGTTTGCGGTGTCCCTTAAGGTCATTAATAACTGTACATATCTGAGTATACTACCATAAGGCTGTAAAGTATATTTACAGCCTTATCGTACCAGCAGAGAGAGGTAAAGGAAAAATATTTTTAACAAAAATAAAAATATAATACAGGGCGTCCCAAAGTTATGAGACATGAAGGGAAAGAACCTTAAATATCGCAGATAGGGTATTTTACTAAAAGAAGACTTTATGTTATTTTTAAAAGTTAGTAATTCTGCATTCAAAGATTTTTTTAAAACTACTTGCCTCGTCTGGAAATCGAACCGGCTTAAATTAAAAAAAAAACACCCCTTCTTTTATGATGCCAATCGAAAGAATGGCCAAAACCTAATAACTTTTCTAAAGTAACAGACTCGTAGGGGATTTTTTTAGGCCGAATACGATAGATAATGTTTTTAATTTGATTAAAAAGATATATTCACGCTGTTCCTTTCTTTTAAAATACTATGTCACTTAAGAAGAGTTATTAGTTTTTGGCCATTCTTTCGATTGGCATCATAAAAGTAGGGGTGTTTTTTTTTTACATTTAAGTCAGTTCGATTCCCAGACGAGGCAAGTAATTTTAAAAAATCTTTGAATGCAGAATTAATAACTTTTAAAAATAACATAAAGTCTTCTTTTAGTAAAATACCCTATCTACGATATTTAAGGTACTTTCCCTTCATTTCCCATAACTTTGGGACGCCCTGTATTGGTAGGCGGTGGTAGCGGACTATCGAAAGTGTACGGCATTTATCTTTTATTGAAGATTGTCTAAAGTATTAATAACCTGTGTTATTGCCGTACAGATAAAAGTCACCGGAAAATGACTCTTTTCTGAGGAAAGTAATTTACCCCATACACCTATGTGTTCCACAAAAAATGTACGGCATGCTGGAAAATGTTATCTATTTGTGAAGTACTCTCAAGATCATTTAATTTTATGTTGTTTCATATCATCATCACCTATATGCTAATCAGACATATGTTGCGACCCTTGGCTTTCGACCGGTCCGCTGGGAATATGTACGGCGTTTACGGGTAAAGTATCTGTATATGTGTCCAAAAGGAATCACACAAATGCCGTACAGTAATAAATGACCTATATTGCTTCTGCAAATGTCGTCGAATTAAAAATTTGCACCGACTTCCGGCACCATCACTTTTGTACGGCACTAGGTTTTTCGACATTTATTTTTAATCATCTATACACTTATAACAAAGCCGTACATTAATAATTAGTCGAAATTCCCCCATTGTACCTGAGAAAGTCCATTCACTCACGTACTCACATGTACCGCTCAGAAATGACGGCATAGTGCTCAGAGCTATTTTCAGATATAGTAACAGCCTTCTAAGCGTAATTCAGGTTGGGTCATTTCACAGGTATTTTTTGTTCATGGGCTTGTGGTCTATATGTAGATATAAATAAAAAAGCAGTGGCGCTACAACCTTTTTAGGTCCAGGCCTCAGATTTCTGTATCCATTTCATGATCATTTGTCAATCTAATAGGCAAGTAGGAGGCCTCAGGGACAGGAGACCTCCTACATACACACGCCGTCGACTTTTTTCATCTAAGGCCGTCTATGCCGGTTTCCTCACCATGTTTACCTTCACCTTCACCGAGCAAATATTAAATGCGCACATAGAAAGAAAGTCCATTTGTGCACAGCCGGGGATCGAACCTACGACCTCAGGGATGAGCGTCGCATGCTGAAGCCACTAGGCCAACTTTGCTCTTAATCTAGAAATATACTCAAATTTATACCTGTTGTTTGTTAGGTCCCTCCTGCGCTTTGGACTCATCGACAAGTGTGGGTGGGGCTACAGTGATACCCTCACCTGATGGTTGGAAACCATATTTGTTTGCTCCGTACTCGATTACTCTTAACTGAAAAATTAAAGGATTTTGTATGGTCTTTTTTAGGTATATTCACACACGTAGGAGAATATAATATGAGGCACAGAGGCCTCGATATTAATCATCAAGCTTTTAATTGTTCTACTCCGGAAATATACGTATTTTAACAGGATTGATAGTACAGAAGCCAAATGCTTTCTCAAGAGAGTCTGTGCGCAAAAAGAACCAGTAGTTATGTAAATATCATAATTTCTGTCGCACTATGTAGATGTTATCTTAGCAATATAACAAAAAAGTTGTCCATGTAAATCAGTAGGTACCCACAACGGTTCTCTGTCCGCACAGGCGATAGGGAAATTGATCTTATTACGTATACACGGATATGTTTAAATCAAATTTGAAATGTGTTTAGTTTAACTAACTATTTATTTTTCTAAAACATAGTATTCTAGTACCAAATTTAAATATTTGGCACAGGTTCAGGGAAATGTTTTTTTTTGGAAACAGGGACATCATAGCCTATCAGGTACGCAATCACGCAGATGTATTACCGCGAAGCTAGGCAGCAGAGAGTGTCGAAATCTCCCCTTTTCTAAAAAGATACTTTATCCACTTAAAAGGGTTGGCGTCTCCCACCGGGCCCCGTTGACAACTACTCCGGAAATATACTCCTAATATTTATGGGCGAGCCGGCCTGGCTGCCCGGCGCTACACGCGTTAACTCTCGTGCTATTGATGTTAGTGACATATTTGATAATCTTGCAGCAGAATTTTCCAGCTGCGATCTGTGCTCAAGCAACACGTCATATAGCATATCCTGGGATAAACTCATGCCAGGTTACCTTACAAGCACTACAGCCTTCATTATCTAAACATTTCCTAGTATTACCTTTCCAGTATCATCTTTGTACCCGTACTTTCCCTTGACTTCTCCGCTAACCGACTTGGTCTCGATTTTGAATGAACCATCACCTCCTTCGTAGCCGTAAGTGTATGATCCATCTTCGTTGTGTCTGAAATATGGAGATATTACTTAAATACGCATTTACATATTTCTCATTTAAAATTCAGAATCCCACCGAGATAAAACCTTTTTTGAGGTTAAGGTTTTACTGATATATTGCCGACTTGCTTGAACTGTGTTGGTTTTTTTTAATATTTAAATGAATTAAAAGTAAGGTAATGCCCTTATTCATAAATTTAATTAGAGTTATTGTACTGTAAAAGTACTGTTTTGTTTATTGTCAAATTGTATTGATGGATGAAAATAGGAGTTAAAACGGTGAAATAAATTTAGTTTTTATGAATAATTATAATCTAATTATGTCTATTTTGTCAGTTTATTAGATAATACGCTAGTTGATATGTGATTTCTTCGTAGCAAGGTAATTCAAAATTTTATAACGAAAACATTTTCCTTCTTTGAAAGATATCAACAAGTCGTAGTTACGGGAAAAGTTACGCAAGTTCATGATTTTTTAAATTTAATATTAATAATGCAATACATACCGGTTTATTTGTTTAAGAATAGCGACTGGTGGTGGTGGTTCGGTTTTGGACTCCGATGCTATGTATCGTGGCGCACGCTCCTCTGCGTACTGCGCCTGTGCACATGCGCATAACGCTAATATAACCTGAAATCGAGAAACAGTAGATTATCTTCAGGTGTTTTAAAAATATCAATAGTCTCGAAGATATTCAGTTTGATCATCATCTTATTGCTTTAAAAATTATGAAGATCAAACAAGCTTGGTCATACCCCATAGGATTTCATACATATGTAGTTCTTTGGCATTTGTGTTTAACATTTTATTTCCAATATTGTGACAGGTTGAATAGATAAAGCCTTATAAGGGAGCAGTTTCCATGAATGCAAAGTGTAAATAAATATAAATATTTTATAGACTCTTTAATATAGAATAAAATATGATTTATGTCTAATATATAAAATTCTCGTGTCACAATGTTCGTTCCCATACTCCTCCGAAACGGCTCGACCGATTCTCATAATTTTTTTTAATGCATATTCAGTAAGTCTGAGAATCGGCTACTATCTATCTTTCAAATCCCTAAGGGATGAGCGGTTTTTTATTTTTTAGACAAAGTTTTTGTTTTTATTTTTTTATGATACAGCATACAAAAATACATATAACCCTTAATTTTCACCCCTCTACGATCAACCCCTATTTTTTATTATTGTAGATAGTTTATTTTTATTGAACTAAAAAAATGTTTCCTAGAAATAATATACATGGCAAAACAACGTTTGCCGGGTCAGCTAGTAATTTTATATAATTTTCGCATCTCTCAATACATTTCTATAAAGAAATTTGGTCATACTTATGAATATGAATATTACTAACACAAAGCGATGTGTCATCATAATAAGGAAAATATACCTTCAACCATTTAGAAATAGTCGAAAAGTTAACGAACGCGTGCTCAGCCTTCCATATAATAACAGAATAGTGAAATTTAACCTTGTCTATTAACGTAATTGAAAAAAATACCACTTTTCCACGTTCCGTGACTGGGTGGTGCAAGTGTTAACTTCTAGTATTAAATTGTTTTAAAATTACAAAACTATGAACAATCTTTAAGTTAACAAGAATTTGCGGCCCCAAATAAAAAAGCATTTAATACGTAACACAATATACACAATACACATGTCAAAAATAATATATCGAATTTTTAGATACGAATGAATATCTGCTTAACCAGACGTAATGCTTTGTTCATTAGAAGACCTATGGTAATATAGGATAACTTTCAATTGGATTTATGTCTTTAAATCGTTGCTAAATGGCGTACACTTAAAGAACTACTCTGAGTAAAACTTGACATTATATAACTAATACTTGTATGAAGAAATAGATACAGTAAATAGTAACAGTTAAATTTAATACACAATTTAAATTTAATACACAATTTTGTCACAAATTTATAAATTATCCTCGAAAAATGTAGCCTAATAGGCCCTTTGGGTATATCTTATGTAAAGAATCGGTATTAATATTTTTTAGTGTGTTTTAATTTTTTAAAGCCAGCAGGAATCCTGTCATATTGAAGTTGTTGCCGCATTCCTTCAGGTTAAAGAATAAGCAACCCCAATCTTAATTTTTATTACAAGTGTTGCCGAAATAAATTGCAACATGATATAGGCTGATTTATAGTTATATTTTTAAAACAACTTGTTCGCACAAAGGGCGTTTGCTTAGAGGACAGAGCCGGTTTGACCACCACTCACTTCACCTAGGAAATACGTTGTTCACCGGATTTATATCCAAAATACCAGTGATAAACGCAACGAGTCGTAACATTGACTATGAAAGAAACGTTGGTAAATATGATATGGTGTTTGGAAGGACACAAAAATAAAAACTTCGACCAACGTAAACATAATTTTCTTTCCAAAAGGTTTGTTTAGAACGCGTTTAAATAAGAGTTTTTTATTATTAAATTACTTAAAAAAACACTTTTTTCTTAGTTTGATACTTTGAAGTAAGAGTAGTAGAAGAGTAGAGATTTTCAGAATTCAGCAGAACCATTGTATTGTAAGCACTATAAAACGAGCGAGCCGTATTCAATGGGTAACACTAACATCATAAATCACAGTATTTTTTCCTAATAACGCATTAACGATAAAAACGTTATGTGAAATCGCGGGCAATCAATAAATAATTGTGTACTAGATTCTCATAGGCAGCTCTTGTTAGTACTCCACCCTGCAACGTCAGCAAATACATTTTACACCAAGTCGCTTTGCTTTGTTCTATTGGAGATACAGATATTACACATATCTGTAATACCTGGGCGTACTGATTTTTGAATTTACACTTCGTTTCATTAACAGAAAAAAACTAATAAAATAATACATAAAAATTATAAGGGATTCAACGGGCGGCCTTATCGCTAACAAGCGACCTCTTCCAGGCAACCCTAGTAAGGAAAAAAAGACTTAAATAAATATGATGGGTAAAGTGCAAGAATAACCACATCTTATAAAAACCAACCTTAATCTAAAATAATACAATTATTTTAATAAAATAAACTAAAAAGCTACCTCACGGATTTATGAATTGCGAATACAAAAGAAGAAGAAATATCAGCTACTGAAGAGTAATAAGTAATACTGAGCATAACTTTACTCAATTAAATTAATTCATAGATATTAATATTTTTTCTTATTCATTTCGTACAATAAAAACCAAATTATTATTACTATCTTCTCATATATTGTATAACCAAGTTGCTGACGCTATTAGAAGTGAATGTAACCGCCGGCACGTGCCGCACGAGACTCGGATATGTCTCAATGTCGTTCACAAAATAGTTCTATTATATTAATTACTGATACAATAAATAATTAATTTAGGAATCATTATGTGATATGGGCAAGGTTGAATCTAGCACACTTTCGCTAACTATATTTTAAATTTCAAATTACCGATTTATACTGTATTTTAACAAAAGCAGTTTTGTAACAATATTTCTACGTAGTCAGGCCAAATAGCGCGCATGGTCAAGAACTGATGGACCTGCAGGCTCCTGTAATGGAGACCTCGGCAAAACAAAAGAACGAGAGGCCTCCCACCGACTTGGTGGCCTGACGATATAGTCAAGCTCCCAGTGGATGCAGAGGCAAGTCCAGGGCGCACTTGAGGAAGATGGCTATGGCTATATATTATATACGTATACAAGATGGGAAGGACTAAGTCCAGAAATTGACCAAAAAAGAGGCTGATGATGAGGAGCTCAGATTAATTTATCATACAGCTTTTCTTAAATTTATAATATTTGTCTTTTAATTAAAAGTATGATTTATAAGAATGGTACGAGTTCGGTTAACAACGATCTGTATATGAAAGAGGTATGATTGCTTCCAGCACGTGTAGACTTCGACAACAGTAAAAATCCCCTCACTTGCTACTAATATAATTCCTTACTACTGATACTGCATAAGAAATGTATGTAAACACTTTTAAAAATTCTGAATATGAATTGCGACTAAAGGGAATGGATGAACACTTTTACATGAAGGTACATAATATTGAGTAAAGTGCATTAGGGAAATAGTCCGGAACGAATAAATAACAAGGTAGATTGTTGCGTATAAGGTCATTGGGTAAAAGTGACACGACATTCAACTGTTATTTTATAGAAGCTATTACTTACGACATTACTCCAGAAAGTGAAACAATTGTTTCGTTTTAAGCTAAATTCTTATATTTGCAAGAAGTATTTATGTACTTTAATTATATATTTTATTATGGATTTAAACGTTTTGACAAAATAATAATAGGAAAATGAAGTTTGAGGAATATCAACAATAATGGTTTTAAGTAGGAGGTAATTTAAATATCACTTTGTATTGTCGTAAAGAAAACATTATTATGAATAACTTCAAACATTTTTCATTAAAATATTAACTTTAATTATATTATAATAAATCAGAGTGTGGCAGAGAGATAAACGAAAATGTCATGTGATTCATTTATTTGTATGCACGGATTCCGTACTATCTCTCTCTATGGACGTACCTAAACTGACATTCAAATTAATCAATTCCATTACTTTATATGATAAGAATTAAATAAAATGCGTCAATATGTGATATAAGCACGCGTAAGAAATGCCTCTGTAAGTCTAAGAAGTATATAATAACTACAAATCTTGAAAAAACTCCAAGGTTAACGATGGTAAGCTCGCAAAAGCTTGAAAAGTAGCTTTCAATCATAATTATTATTAATTCATGGTCATGCCCATTTACTTGAGAGAACGGAAAAATAGAGCAAGACACCTTTTATGGATGGGAAAGGAAAAATATAATATACAAAAAAATATAAAATTTTAGTGTTCGATATTTTACCTATATAGTTTATCTATCTGAAGCATTTATCTGTTTTTAATTCGGTTTTATTTGAAAGAAACTATATTATAGTTTGACTGTTCTGATAAGCTATAAAAGAAGTACGCTTATTATTAAAATTAATTCTGAAACTGGAATGTATACAACAATGTCAGGCCGATCAGGCTCAATTTCTTCCGTATATACTGCAAGGAGTTCGATCAAAGCCTCATAAAACATAAAATAATTTAAAACGTTTGCCCGTTACTAAATAACGAAGCTCATGGGTAATAAAAGTCTTGTTAATCACTATTAAGCAGCGTAGTTTCTCACGATCTCTTTCTTATATAACGAGTCAATGGCGTCTGTAGATAACCAATGTCCTCAACAGTCCTGAATAACACATCACTATACACTTCGTAGTTGGTTAAGTCCAATGCACTGTATTTTTTTTCACATATTTGATTTTTTTAAATTGTTATCACTGCACATTACCAAAATTTATATATCTAAAGTGAGTTTTGTATTAATTGAAATTATTAAAAATAGTAAAATACATTTAATGTATGAAATGTAAGAAATTTTTTTATATAAAATAATTAATAAATAAATTAGTCAAAAATGAACATACCAGTCGCACTACCGTTGTCATGTTGTCGAGTCGGAGGCTCGGCGCAGGCGCAGGCTACTTTTATATCTTTACACCTTTCACTTAATTCGGCAACACAAGGGGTGCTGGACACCCTTAGCCAAATTGTTCTAATTCAAAGATCTAATTTGTTTGACATTTGATAAGTATTTAATACTGTAGAAATATGTCAAATTTAACAATTATTTATAATTTTTTAGTTACATTTGAATTGTTTATTCGAATCTTATATGTGTTGTGTAAATAAAAAAAATCAGTGGCGCTTCAACCGTTTTAGGTCTGGGCCTCAGATTTCTGTATCTGTTTCATGATCATTTTTCAATCTAATAGGCAAGTAGGTTATCAGCCTCCTGTGCCTGACACACGCCGTCGACTTTTTGGGTCTAAGGCAAGCCGGTTTTCTCACGATGTTTTCCTGCACCATTCGAGCGAATATTAAATGCTCACATAGAAAGAAAGTCCATTGGTGCTTAGCCGGGGATCGAACCTACGACCTCAAGGATGGGAGTCGCACGCTTAAGCCTAGGTCTAGGTCAACACTGCTCTAATTATGCTCTAATTACTATATTTAAATCAAACTTGAAATCTAATTTGGATCAATTAATTAATCAATAAAAATTTATATTTACTTATAAATGAAAGTAGTTAATTTGTTTTTTAATAAGTAGCATCGAGTTTTCAGATTGTATTCACTATTGCACAGAAAGTCTGCAGTAGTCACTCGTCATAAATATAATAATATAGACATAATTAAAATTCACTAACTAGTCGAGACCATTACTTAAATCATTAGAAAACAGATGAATTTATATGGTACTTTTTTAAAAAGACTAAGTTATGAGAAATACGTAAATTCTAGCAGTAAAGCTTCTGTAAGAACTTGTAAGGTAAGGTACGTAGCCTAGGTCCGCAGCCCCATGTGCAGAGGCTGTTTCAGCACAGAGGAATCAGTCACCCACGTAGTCCTGGAATGCGAGGCTGTGGCTTAACAACGTACAGAAATCCTCGAAGCAGTGAGGCCGCTCCGTGAGGCATGTGAAGTGGCCAGGAGACTTCTGTGCTTCTGGAAGGAGCTAGACTGGCTAAATTAGCCAGAACTTTACGCACAACGGACCTAATTAGTCTAAGTGAGGAAACTGAGTCCACCAACCTTTAAACTTTTTTGTAGCCTATGTCATAAAAGCTATACCATACTTGATACATTTAATATTACAACTTATAAAGGTCAATCAATACAATGCATATTATCATAAATAGTTTCAATAAGATCATATACCACAGCCACGCTACGAATGCTGTTTTGAGAAATTTATATGTAAAATGTGCAGAAAATAGCGCAAAGAGATCTTCTTATATCCATCACAAAGGATGTTTTAAAAGCAGTTTCGTACAGACAACTCAGAATACCTACAAACATAAAAAATATAATACAATACAGAACATATTTAAACATAATACAGCCGGACTGTTTAAAAATATATTGTACGGTCTGTGTAATAATGCATCGTTATAGATATATTTATCATAAATTAAGAGAGTATGTAAGGATAAATATCGCGAAATATGGGAATACTAGGGCGATACTGTGACTGAGTCTATGGGATTGCGATGGTCATATAGCATATGGCTTAATAATGCATAACCACAGTTGAAAATTACATTTCTAACCAATATTGTTGTCGCTTGTATTATTTGCCAAATATTAGTCAGAGTCGAGGCAGCGCATGATTCCTATATTTTAAAAACCTAATAATTTTGATTTACGAGAGTCGACGACCTTAGTACCCAGATTCAAAATCGTTCAATAATCTACAAAATCCAAAATGGCCTCTGTAAAGACTATTTTGTAAAACTGAATTATTAAAAGTTCAAGATAATATTGGCAAAAGTTAACGACATAATTTCTTAAATGCCATGGATGCGTTTATGGTCAATGCGTTTAATTGTAGGTTATAATGATTCTCCATCGTTGACAATGGTCTCAGACGTTGTAAGGAAATCATTTATTCTGTGGCGACCTCACGTATAAAACTACGTAATAAAACTCGATGCTACTTATTAAAAAACAAATTAACTACTTTCATTTATAAGTAAATATAAATTTTTATTGATTAATTAATTGATCCAAATTAGATTTCAAGTTTGATTTAAATATAGTAATTAGAGCATAATTAGAGCAGTGTTGACCTAGACCTAGGCTTAAGCGTGCGACTCCCATCCTTGAGGTCGTAGGTTCGATCCCCGGCTAAGCACCAATGGACTTTCTTTCTATGTGCGCATTTAACATTCGCTCGAACGGTGAAAAACATCGTGAGGAAACCGACATGTCTTAGACCCAAAAAGTCGACGGCTTGTGTTAGGCACTGCAGGCTGATCATCTTGCCTATTAGATTTAAAAATGATCATGAAACAGATTCAGAAATCTGAGGCCAAGACCTAAAGATGTTATAGCGCCACTTATTTTTTTTGTCTGTCATAATTAATACCTTTTATGTCATAATTTCTAAACTATACTATTCTACTATAATAATATCGATAATGTATATATTTTCTCGTATTTAAAAGGCAGGCAACGCTCTCGCTGACTAAAAAAACTCTAAAAGACTTCTAATATCGTTAATGTCCATTTCATTGTGAGCCTCCTTACTGTCAAGTAACCCCCTGTAGTAAAAAAATAAGTTTGACTTCTATTATTAGCTGTAAAGTGTTGCCAACATAAATCGTTAATTTACCGATTCCAAGGAAATTGTTGTTGAATTATAAATCATTGCTCTTGAATTTTGCAGTTATCAAGCCTAATTGAATTAAGAATTAAAATAAATTGATATTAATGCATTTATTTTTAACTTGATATTCAATAAAACCCAGTTGTTTAATATAAAGTGTTGTCAATGCATGCAATATATAATTTTAAAATATACAATTTTTTAACTTCCTCCGTAGCGTATTATTGTAGTTTATAAAAAGAGTGACCTATAAATAAAACAGAACATGTTTTTAAGATATAAATAATACACGTTATCTGTATTTACAGAGTAGCAAAAAGCCTTAATTTTTCAATATAATCTCTCGTATATGGCTCGCCTAAAAACTGTTGAATTTTCAAAAACCCTCAAGAAACCTCTCAAGGGTCGGGTTTTAATGATTTCTTTTAACGCAATATGTGTGTGTATGTAATGTTACAGTTAGTTGAATACACGCGTTCATGTCCGTGAAGCACTAAGCTAAAGGTTTCTTACTTCCATTGTTTCATATTTTATCTGCAATATTATTAAGCTAGAACTTATGGTACTGTTTGGATCAACTGTCAACTGTCATATGTAAGATATAGTTATCTGTATTCTTAAAGTCGTTTATTTTTCCATAGAAAGCGCGTTATCTATGGTCTCTATAGACAACTAATTGCAATGATGGCGGGCTGTTTCTGTATGCAACATGTTCCAAATTCAAATATCTTATTTAAATTCATCAATACATTCGATCAAGTTTCATTCTTTCAACATTTAAATGTTTGAGAGAGAAATTTTAACCACATTAATTTGCTTTGTGAATTGCAAAGAAAGGAAACTCCTAAAAGATAAGACAGTCTGTTTTACCAAATCTCTTTTTTTTTTAAACGTTCCTTGAAAGTATGCATTTTTAATGTGAGTTTAAAAGGTTGTATTTGTCTAAACACTGAATGACGCTTCTATAACCACCAAACTTTGAAAATAGAACTATGTCAAAATTAGTTTCCTTTTTATCAACATATTTTAACTTGGCAGTCTGTATAAAAAATTTCTTAAGACAAATAAATATTCCCTTTCATACTTATACTCGTAAGGACGCAAAAAGGATCTTTGGAGCTTATATTACTTCCGAATGCATAATTATTATAAGAAATAATTTATTGATTATAATATCACAATTGAAAGGCCGGCAAGGCACTTGCGAGTCTTCTGGCAGTGTGTCCATGGGCGGCGATATCACTTAATATCAGGTGAGCTTTCTGTAAGTTTGCCCCCTGATCTATAAAAATAAGAAAAAAAATTAAATTCGTGACTTTTTAGGAAGTAATTTCTGATACTATTAATTCGATTTTTAACTAGTCCCTTTTAAATAGATACAAGGCATACATATAACTATATATATATATCAATACAGTAATGTCTACTAACGAACATATTTTTTTATTAAATTAATGTTATGTATGCTCGACATACAGAAAAAGTGGTTGTGATAAACGAAATATACTTTATTGAATAACATTACTTGCTTATAAACACTTAAATGTCAAAATAAAAAACCTAAATAAAACCACATTGAGGCAAATATTACCACTATTATCTGTTGTTATGTATTCGTCTGACAATTGACTGATAAAAATCAGCGAGGCCACGAATGTAATGCAACACAGGCTGTAGGAATGCGCTTTTCAGCAATAATAAACTTTCCTTTTAAAATTAAAAAAAAATACTTTGTAGATGGTTATTTGTGAATGTTTTTACATGGCAAAACAACGTTTGCTGGGTCAGCTAGTATTTGTATAAAAAGGTGTACATTACCCTTCAACTCTTTATAATATTTAAATAAAACTACAAAAAAGGTCAATTTTATTACGGCCCTCCATTATATTTGTCGCAAAACGAAGGAAGTAGAACAAACTCATTAAAAATGCTTACTAAACTACCGTAATGGATGTCGAATCTGTTTAACCTAAACATCACCTTGTACCATGTGATTTAAAACAATAGTTTTCACAACAAAAGTTAAGAGTTAAAAGTTAAGAAAAATAAATGCTACCCGCATTTCGCATTCGGTGCGTAATAAGTCTATTATATATTTTGCAGGCACTGTGACAAATGACATATGATAACACAATCTTAATCAAAGTAACAGTATCCAAGCCACAGACCATTGCGGTCGGGGTATATGTGAATTGTGACAGGAATTATAAATTGTTTCAAGGCTAGATTTCAGAAGTTAAGAGTCCTTTTAAGTTTTTCTTTGAACTAAAATGGCCTAAATATCGCAAGAGCTAATAATACATGACAACGTCAAATATGTGCATTGTAAACTACACCTTAACACCAACTCATAAGAGGCTTAATCACGTTCATAGGAACTAAAAAAGCTTGTTTATAATGGTCATTCCCAAGGTACTGGCTTAGGTTTTCATGTCTTTAAACAGCTTTTAAAGAACTACTAGTTCGCATGCATTAAATCGTTTTATGACCATTCAAAGAATGTTGCCTTTTCTTAAGGAATAAAAGGTGAGAAAAAGTTAATTATGTAAAGGCGTATAAGATACGGAAACTGAAACCACTTAAAGGAAGTTGATATTTAATTGAATTATTGAACAACCCGGTTTTTTTTTAAGGTTTATCATTTCAGTATTAGTATATGCAAGGCTACTAGCGTTTGTAGTCAAAAAACACGTGTATACTGTATATACATTATAAACAATTCATTACAATGAATCCTTTAAAGTAAAAATAACTGTGTCAGTGTTCCATGCCTTGCGATTCTGTAATTAGCATTCTTGCGATTAGGCATTCTGATAAGGAGGGAGCTTGTAGTTTATTGTTAATTAGAATGCCAAATCATAAAATGACTGCTTCACGACTGATTTGAGCGCGACCGCCGCTGCGAAAACCGATGTGGGAGTTCGAAAAGTGAGTTACAGAATCGCAAGGCAGCTCTTCCATAATAAACTTAACTTAATAGTAAATTACGTTACAATTTTTTATTACTTTTTTTAAACTGTTTAGAACACGCGTAAGTGCATGATCGAGGTGTGGGTGCTTGTGAGTGAATGAGTATATACTTTTTCGTATTATAAATGTTATTCTAAGAACCGTAAGACGGTGTGTTATCTGTCTATGATTAGACTAGGTTGTTGTCAAACGAAACGCGCCATCATTTAGTTTATTTAATTATAATTTCCATACAAAGTACATAATCTCAAAATTATGATAATTATAACAAAACCACCGGAGCTGGTACTTTCGAATAAGTATCGCAATACAGCGAGGAAATGCATTTAGCGTTAGAGGTACACTACAGGAACCAAACTTTAAAAATTAATTTAAATTTTCTATATATCATTTTTTTTAAAATTATTATTACTAAATAGGTTAAGAATATTGTACATACTGTATATTTGTGTGTTGGAAATAAAAAAATATAATATCTGTAACAAAACTTAATTCTTAAGAACATTTTTGTAACAACGTAAAATATAATTTACCTAATTGCCTTTACATGCAGCTAAAATGCATATGACCCATTTCCCAAAGAGACTTATTATATACTTAACTATACAAGATACATGACTCTTGAACTTATTGCAATGATTCCTTTGTGATGGAGAATGTGGTTTGGAGGCGGACTGGTATAAGCCAGTAACTTAATGTAAAACCGGAGTTATATCACCGATAGTTATAATTTAACAACCGTAATAACAGTGAGTTTGCATGTGAATTATCGATTGTTGTTTGACCAATCTCTATATATTCTTGGATCTTTTGAAAACCGATTTCATCATTTAAAAGCAACACATAACTTTGTTATGGATTAACTTTGTTGGCCTAGTGGATTCAGCGTGCGACTCTCATCCCTGAGGTCATAGGTTCGATCTCCGGCTGTGTACCAATGGACTTTCTTTCTATATGCGCATTTAACATTCACTCGAACGGTGAAGTAAAACTTCGTGAGGAAACCGACATGTCTTAGACCTTTTCTTTTACATTCAATTGCTTCAATTGTTATTATTATGAAAATATTTTTTGTTTATTTGTATAACAGGTATACTTATAACAAACATCAGTAAGAACATGTAATGAAGTGAGGTATACCAAAGTCGCACTTTAATTAATTTTCTAGGTCGTATTAAAAATAAGCGCGAAGAGTTAATTCTTCGTGACTATAAACTGTACTGGAAGGTCATCAGTACAAAATAAATTAATAATTTACAAACAAGTCCTGATGTCTGTATGGACTTATGATTGCCAGCTGTGGGGCCACCAGTAAGAGCTACGTCCAAATAATCCAACGATTCCAATAAAGTGCTCGGGGGAATAGTCAATGCACTAGCACATTCGCAATAAGGACCTCCATCGTCAGAATAATTTAAAAAAATGCTAGAGCCCACAAACAAAGGCTCCACTATCACGTGAATGTCCAGGCTATTTCACTTTAAAAAGACAAAACTATTTGAATTCGCGAATTACTTTTTAAGTAGTAATTAGAATTTAAAACAAATGCCATTTAAATTTGAATCTCTCATTAGTATAATGTATTACAATTGCATACATACGGGAAGTGGTGTCAAACAGAGAGACACCTTCAAGTTAAATGTATATCAAGGTCTGAATATTGCACACGCTGATGCGGAAGCGCATTCTGACCGCCCTTGAATTACTACTTTCACATTGACGGCATATATTATATATATATTTATAAATCACGTAGTTAATCCATATTAACAACGTGATTTATAAATCAAGTAATATAAACCCGTCGGGTAAGTCGAAAGGGCCGAATCTTGTATTTCAGCTACTACAACATCTAGTGTTTTTTAGCAGTATTGTCCTAGTGGCTTCAGCGTGCGATCCCTGAGGTCGTAGGTTCGATGCCCGGCTGTGCACCAATGGAGTTTCTGTGCGCATTTAACATTCGCTCGAACGGTGAAGGAAAAAATCGTGAGGAAAGTAGAAAATATTCAGTGGCCTGTCCCGGTTTTGCCTTTCTGGGTATTTATTCATTATTTACAAAATAAATATGTTGATCGGTGATGTAGTATTCGAATGGTGGAATATTTTTTTGTCCAGTACTTTTTGAGTTAATTCATTTTAAACACACAAAAACACATACTTTTTCTCTTTAAAATAATGGTGTAAATTCAAAACTAACTTGCCAAACTTGCTAAAAAGGCCAGCAACGAACTTGTGAGCCTTATGGCAATGTGTTCCATTGGCATAACACCGCCAAACATCATAATCAACAAGTCTCCTGCCTGTTTGTTTGATATAGAAAAAGATAATTAAATAAAGTAATAAATTTAATAAGTTAATCGTACTCTTGTGTATTTATTAGATATGTAATTTATCGATATTAATTCGGCGTCGCTTAGGGCAAAGTCGACAAAATACCGATCAAGTAATTCTTGTTTTAATCATTATTTATACAAGGATTTCATGTAATAACTTCAAGTGATAATGTTTCAAGGGTGCGCGTTGGAATGTGGGCTTAGCGCGTGACACACGTGCGAATATCAAAATTGATTTTAATAAAATCTAGAGATTTTTGAAGTGAAACTTCTTTATCGGGGTTGGAAAAAAATTTAGTGTAACATTTTTTCGTTACGCGTCACATTTTTCCGTTACGCGCCATCTTTTGAAGTGAAACTTCTTTATCGACGTATGGGAGAAATTTTGTAGCAGGTTACGCGCCATGTTGCTTTTTGAAGTCAAACTTCTTTATCGGCGTTGGAAAAAAATTTACACACATTTGTCACATTTTTCGGTTACGCGCCATCTTTTTCTTGTCCCTACACGGTTGATCCGAAGAGATTCGAAGCCATTAGTAATATATCGTTATTATATATTTTTATATAATAACGATAACAATGATAGTAATACTAATAATTCTATTACAATTAATGAAATTCTGTAATAATCTTAGTACTACATAGTAGTACATAAGTTAAAATGAAATAATTGTATTTGGATTCATGTCTATGATAATAAAAGCCTTTTGTTAAACTTTATCTAATTTAACTTTATTTAACCAATTTCTGTAAAGTTGCATATAGTAGATAATTTTTCGAAAAATAAGGTCATAAAGAAGTTTCACTTCTTACGTGTGTACACCTAGTACACGCACACATTTTTATTTTCTAGTAAACCCTAAAAGCACTTATATGGCCATCTTTCAAAGTAATATAGCGTTTTGGACTACCAAAAGCTTATTTTCGGTGGTATAGCGGCCATTTGGAACCGTCAGAAAAGTATGTTATTTTCGTAAATGGCACGACGATGATTAACTGTGCAAAAATTAGCTTGGTACAAATGGTTGATTTTTTTTCTATCGCATTCGCGTCGGTATGGCGGGCTGTAAGTCACACCGGAAAAGTATGGCATGACACTGCCGCCTGTTATTTGTTTATGGACTATCGGGAAATACCGACGAAGTCGAATAACGGCCACGCGATTGGGCCGCCGGTACCAGCGCTATGACCATCATTTTTCTTTTTTTCATTGCGTAATAAGACCCCTGAAGAACCGCCATACTGGCACAAATGACCCACTATTTTGTGTCACTATCTCCCAGCCTATTAATATTCTTATATCTTTAATATCTTTCTTCTCAGAAGTATAATTTTCGAACCTTTTTACATAAACAAGTACATTGCCTTGAAGATATATTTTCAAGAGCATATGTAGTTCAGGTTCACCAGGAAATGACATTTGGGCGAGTGTGCTACAGAGCAATTATGATACAGAGTTCACAAATCACAGTCACAAATCATTTATTCGACATAGATCTAATATATGGTTCCTATCAGTATGTCGGCAGCAAAAACCTCCTTCTTTTCATTTTCACGATTTTCATGATGTACCTATTTTAGCGCTGTGGCTGTGGTGACATCTGTTAGAAGATGAGGGAAATTAGGAGTAACGGCATGAATCTTACTTTAAAAGAAAACGTATTGAAGTACAGATCAATTGAACTGTTTTAAAAATATCTATTTGTAGTTCTAAGTAATAGATTTTAATAGCCGAAAAATAGGAATAATGGTTTAAAATTGAATTTTCATTAAAAACCCACTATTAATGAGTTTCATCCCAGGTTTTCCACTTTTACTAACAAACTATCCGTGACTGAAAATAAATAATTTTCATATTTAAATAAGCTTATTTTTCATTCCGATTTAGTTCCGAAATTAGATATACTATTCTTATATATAATTTCTTGATAATTACTCTATTACAGGGTGGGGCGGCAAATACTTGCTCTAGGTCTACTGGTCGGCGATTTCGATATTTGACCTTGTAAGAGCTAATACTATGACTGATTTTTAATTAACTGTTACCGGATACATGCAGTGGGAAATTTTAAACAGCATTTAGTTTAACTTTAGGAGTTGTACTTTCGTAGAAACTGTTCTACATGGCATAAGCGTGCGACTCTCATCCTTGAGGTCGTACCTTCGATCCCCGGCTGTGCACCAATGAACATTCTGCCTATGTACGCATTTAACATTCGCTCGAACGGTGAAGGAAAACATCGTGAGGAAACCGGCTTGAGAAAAGTCGACGGCGTGTGTCAGGCACAGGAGGCTGATCACCTACTCGCCTATATTGACTAATTACTATGCAACAGATACAGAAATCTGAGGCCCAGACCTAAAAAGGTTGTAGCGCCGCTGGTTTTTTTTTTTTACTTTCGTAAGGATGTATTGTATACACTCTTCAACTATATAATAATCTCTTTTTTTTTTTTTTATATAATAGGGGGGCAAACGAGCTTGCGGGACGACCAAAAAGGGTAGTCCACGCAGCCCATAGACACCCATTTTAGTGGGTGCGTTGCCGGCCTTTGAGGGAGGAGTAGGCTCGTTTTTTAAAAATTTGGAGGTCGTATCTCTGAGGGAAGACCCCCCCCGGGTGCCGATTCCACAGTTCGCTAGTTCGCAAAAGAAAATGCCTAGTGAAGCGGACCGTGGAAGACCTCCAACCATCAAGATGATGCTGGTGAAATTTAGAGGTCGTTCGGCTCGTACGGTGTTGAAAAGAGGCAGGAGGGATCAACCCAAACAATTCTTCAGAACACTCTCCGTAATAAATTTTGTAAAAAACGCAAAGAGACGCAATGTCTCTGCGTAGCGATAGAGAATCAAGCCGATCAGTAAGACATTGGAGATTGACAATTCGACAAGCCCTTCGCTGAATTTGGTCAAAAGGAAGAAGCTGGTATTTGGGAGCACCGGCCCAGAGATGCGAGCAGTATTCCATATGAGGTCGTACTTGAGCTTTGTAGAGCTGCATACGTTGCACCTCAGTGAAATACTGCTTAGCCCTACCCAAAACACCCAGCTTTTTGGAAGCCAGTTTGGCTTTTTCTTCCAGATGACTGCGAAATTGGACTTCTTTCGAAATGCCAACCCCAAGGATACTGAGGCTGTGTGACGAACTAAGGAGAGCGCCTTCAAATTGGGGAGATACGACAAAAGGATCTTTCTTGGCAGAAAACGAACAAACCTGAGTCTTTGTAGGATTAAACTTAACAAGGTTGTTACTACCCCACACAGAAACCTTCTCCAGAATCGACTCAATTTCGAGAACAAGTATGTTGCGACTCTCATCGACTTCAGATCGAGACATGTTCGGATGGCCGGAATATAATGTGTCGATGGTACTGTCGTCTGCATAGCAATGGATGTTGTCGATATTCAACAGGTCATTGATATGCAGAACGAACAGGGTCGGCGAAAGGACACAACCTTGCGGAACGCCTGCATTGATGGGTCTAGGATTGGAACACGCTCCGTCAACTAGGACTTTAATGCTACGTCCTACAAGAAAATTTGCCAGCCATCGGCATAAGCCATCGGGCAAACCGCATGACGGTAGTTTCGAAAGAAGCGCCCTATGCCAAACCCTATCAAAGGCCTTAGCTATATCCAAGCTAGCGGCCAATGCCTCTCCCTTACTTTCCACAGCCTCGGCCCATCTATGAGTTAGATAGGCAAGAAGATCACCAGCCGAGCGGCCACGGCGAAAGCCATACTGACGATCACTAATTAGCTGGTGCTCCTCCAGATATCGCAAGATCTGCCTATTGATGATAGACTCCATTACCTTTGAAAATAAAGAAGTGATTGCGATAGGTCTGTAGCTGGATGGTTCAGAGCGGTCACCTTTTTTGGGAATGGGATGAACATGCGCAGTCTTCCATGAGCTTGGAACTACGCCCGAGGAGTACGAGAGTCGAAAGAGCCGTGTAAGCACCGGAGTCAGCTCAGAAGCACAGGTCTTAAGAACGATCGAGGGAAGGCCGTCAGGACCACTTGACTTGTGGGTATCAAGGGAGATTAAGGCCCTCCGCACACCAATCTGTTCGAATCGAACTTCAGGCATAGAAAACCCGCAATGCGGAATAGTGGGCGGTAAGGTCCCTGAGTCATTGAGCGTGGAGTTAGAAGCAAAGAGAGAGCAAAGGAGCTCTGCTTTCTCTTTCGCCGAGTGAGCCATCGAGTCATCCTCCTTTCGCAAGGATGGTAAAGAGGGCTGACAAAAGTTTCCCTGAGTTGCCTTCGCCAATGACCAAAAGGCTCGAGTTCCAGAGGGCAATTTCGCGAGCTTTTCACCAATTCTGCCAATATGTTCCGATTTTGCTTTAAAAATTTCTCGTTTAAGGGTTCGGGTAGCTGCGTTAAATTTCTTTTTATGGAGAGCTACATCGGGATCCTTTATGGCCATTGCGTGAGCCCAGATTTTATAGTACTCTAGCTTAAGACGGGAAGCCTCTTTGCAAGAGTGGCCAAACCATGGCCGAGATTTACCACGAATGGGGACCATAGAGTAAGGGATATAGAGTTCCATTGCTTGTAGCACCACATCGGCGACAGATTCAGCGCAGGCGTCAGGATCACTACCCTTGAAGCAGACTTGCAACCATGGGTATGCTGCAAAGAAATGACGCATGTCATCCCAATTGGCCGATTTGTAATGCCAGACACGACGGCATTCCGAAAACTGCGGGCGGGTTCGACGCCTAATTGGCACAACGGTTCGCACCAAGCAGTGGTCGGAAGACCCAAGTGGGGCATCCACAGTAACCTCATAGAAGTCTGGGTGAGAAGTCAGCATAAGATCTAATAACGAAGGCTGATGGTCAGCTCGGTCTGGTATTCGCGTAGGCGTTGTGACCAGTTGAGTTAAAGCATATGTATACATATCTCTTATACGAAACTCAGTAAATGCGTAATAAAACTGTTTTTTTTTTAATAAAGGCATATAAACATTATTCAATATCAATAATACAGTGACACATATAAGAACGCACACACTGACACTGCTGTATTACACTAAGAAAGGCAGTTCATAGCACTTTAATTTTTTTTTAATGTAAGATACTTAAATAAATAAATAAATAAAATAAAAGGACATCTGATTACTAAAGTGAACAAATATAGCGGTTAATGTCTTTATTTATTATTGTACTTACGAAACAAATATTGTTTCGCGGTAAAATGAACCCTGAGCATCGAGGTTGTACTTTATATGCTTTACCAGTGAAAGCCTTAAATAAGCTTTCTAATGCCACTGCAACTTAATCTGTGCATCATGAAATTCAGAGATACCTACAGCCTTCTGAAAGAATATAAATGAATCAGTATGGCAAGCTTCTGAGGACGCAAGCCGCGCTGACAATCATACAATTTGTCTTCTTTTTTTCAAAATAAATACGTGTTTACAGACGCTTTGGTACATTTTGTAAGACAATATAGAAATGAATTAATTATGTAATTAAGTTGATAATCCCAACGTATGCAATTTCGATATAATTCTTGCAATACGTGGTACAATTCACATTGAACTCTGGATAACGATTGCTTGTGTATTTTATAGATACTTTTTGATCCCTTGGCGTTGCGAAGAGATGTAGGGTCTCTCTGCTTTTTCTACCGCCTTTACCACGGAGAGTATTCAGTTCGGATTAAAACCTGCAGCCGAGGTTCATCATCGTACATAAAGGCTAAATTCTACCCGTATCACCTTGACGTTAGTCGTTACACAACTGAGCGTTATTTAAGACAGTTTTGCCGCGCACCACCACTATGTGGAACCAGTTGCCCACTGAAGTATTTCCGAACCAATTTAACTCCTTCCTTCTCTTTTGAAGGGTCCTTAAGAATAGGCCAGCAACGCACTTGACTCTGACTGAGAGTGTCTATGGGCGGCGGCATTACTTAACAGCAGATGAGCCTCCTGCCCATTTGCCTCCTGTTACATAAAAAAAGAGTACAAATTTAATATATATATATTAATTGAATTTTGTGGCTTTTTTGGTAAGCTATGGCTTCCAAGATGTCCTCAATAGATGAACAATTATTATGACTTATTTTTTAAAATAAATTATGTATCCTTATAAAATGTGTATAAAACAGAGAACTTAAACTTCTTCTCAGTTACGCTGATCCAACTAAATTGTTATATCGTTCTAATGAACTTTCCTCGGAAGTAGGTTGTCAACAGGGTGATCCCCTTGGGCCTGCAATTTTTAGTTTGGCTATAAATCCGATAATCAAAAATTTAAATTCTAATTTCAATGTTTGGTATTTGGACGACGGAACCCTAGGAGGTGATGTGGATACTGTGTTTTCGGACCTTCTTTTAATCAAAAATAAATTTGAAGCCATTGGTTTGGAGCTTAATTTTAACAAATGCGAACTTTTCATAAATAACTGCGACTTAAATTTAAATGATGTAAAAAAAAATTTCAAATGTTGGCTCCAAATATTAAAATAGTTAACAGGAATTCCCTTTACCTTTTAGGTTCTCCAATTTTTAATGAATCTATTTCTGATTATATTCATTCTTCAATTACTAAATTTCAAAATTCTGCTGACCGTCTCCTTGAAATTAGTCCACATTATGCACTTTGCATCTTAAAATTCTGTCTTTTCCTCCCAAAATTTACATATGTGCTCCGTTGCTGCTCCTTTTGGAATCACCCAGATCTTTTAACACCATTAGACGACTTAATCAAAATTAGCTTAGAATCACTTCTTAATATGCAGCTGAACGAGCAATCTTGGACCCAAGCTTCCCTACGCATCCGTTATGGTGGTTTAGGGATTCGCAAAATTTCCATTGTCGCTTTGCCAGCTTTTCTATCTTCTGTCGATAGTTCAGCAAATCTCATAAGTAAAATTTTAAGGGCTTCCCCTTCAAACTTTGAGATTGCTGGCTTGGAAGAAGCTAGAAACGCTTTCTTGATTGCATGCCCAGGTCAAAATTTTCCATTATCTCTAAATTCACCTAGGAGCTGGGATGACATACACTGCAAACTGACTTTTGACGATCTTTTGAGTTGTAGTACGGGTTCGGCGCTAGGCTTTTGGCCGTGGGTACGCATGAGGCCGGCTACTGGCTTCACGCTTACCCATCGTCAAATACAGGAACTTTTCTTGAGCCTGACACGCTTCGAATCGCAACCTGTCTACGGCTTGGGGTTCCGGTCTGCGCTCCTCATATATGTCCCTGTGGCAGTGATGTCGACAAGTTAGGACATCACGGCCTGTCATGCCAAAAAAGTGCAGGCTGCTTCTCGAGACATGCCGCACTTAACGATATCATACGCCGTTCCCTTGCCACCGTCAACGTGCCAAGTCTACTTGAGCCGAGTGGTATTGCAAGAGACGATGGCAAGAGACCGGACGGTATGAGTTTGATTCCATGGAATATGGGTCGGGTACTGGTATGGGATGCAACCTGTTCAGACACGCTGGCCCCTTCTCATCTACATGGAACCAACTACAGAGCTGGTGCGGCTTGTGAAGCGGCTGAAAAAAATAAAGCATGCAAATACAGGGGTCTGGGCTCAGAATATGATTTTGTCCCATTCGGTGTCGAGACCCTTGGTCCGTGGGGTCCTAGCGCTTTAAGGCTTTTTAAAGAAATTTCAAAAAGGTTAGTCGACATCACAGGAGACCGAAGATCTGGCAGCTACCTCGGACAAAGAATTAGTCTAGCAATTCAAAGGGGGAACGCTGCCAGTATCTTCGGAACCTTGCCTAAAGGGACTCCTTTTAATGATATATTTTAGTTTATGTTAAGTTTAGTTATTTATTTCAATGTATATTATTTTATTATTAGTTTTATGTATAATTATTTCCTATATTTCACATTATATTTTTTTACTCTAAACAGAGAATATTTTTTGACCTGACGGGATTTCTCACTATCAACAGATTTCGTAATCTGAGGAGAATGGTTTCGATTTTTTTCGGATATTACATTTAAAAGTTCGCAATGTTAAGCGGAAGCAAGAAATAGTCTAATTTGCCAAATATTGGCTAAATTTCCGTTAATGATTATATCATCCATATAATTGATATGATTTCATAACATACTCGCTGTCCTTGGTTGATTGACATTTTGTGATCTCGTTTTGGGTAATAAACAGAATTACGTACACTCATTAAAATTTTAATAACTCTTGCCTAGTAATAATAAGCAAGGATTTAAATATATTTCAAGTTTTTAAATATATTTTTAGAAATGAAGTATAAATCTTAATTTTTCCGGATCATTCTAACTTAAATTATATTGTGAATGATGGTGTGAAGTGAGATTACAGTGCGTGAGTGCTCATGCACATCCCACATACACACCCTCACACACACCATCACGAGATGCAGGTGATTAAGCGCTGTAGATATGTTTAATATTCCGTTGAAGCATATTCCGCGACAGCTTAAACAATGGTCGTTTTAAGTCCGGGCTGCGCGATACAAAACTGAGTTTTTTGCATACTTAGGTTTTATATGAGGAACGCGAAACAAATCACGATTACGAGTCTTGTAGGCAGGAACGTGGAAGTGCATTTTTCTTGAAGTGAGCTTCAATTAATTTTATCTGAGATAATGTCATGTAGAACCATTATATCGTATTGTTTTCGTCGAAATTTTAAAGTATCAACTTTAAAATGTTCGCGACGTAAGTATTAAACTTATTATGATGAATTTTGTTCAATATTTTTTGCGTTTTTTTTGTTTCATAGAACAGGGGGCAAACGGGCAGGAGGCTCATCTGATGTTAAGTGATGAGCTCGTAAGTGCCTTGCTGGCTTTTTATAGTGTACTGTGGAACTAGGTGACCAAACCGAGCAACCATATACAAGAACACTTCTTACATATTTATATGAAAATGTTCACTGCTCCTATTTCACCATGCCTCCTACTGATAGATATTATTATTTATTTCTTAAGATGTCATGTGGAACATGGTGTAATGGTTGCAGCTTACAAACGTTGTGTAAAAAAAAAACTTGGCGATTAAAAAGAGTGGCGTAGAGTTTATTGCCAGTTCTTCTCTTCCGTTCTACACCCTTAATTTGAGAAGACATTGACTTTGACACGTCTTACAAAACCAATCGCCTTATAGTCTTTGTCAACTATTGTGTCATATACGTCCTGTCATAAACTTTATTTTTTATATTGTTACAAATTGTCAATATGCCTTATTTAGTATTCCTCTTATTTTAATTCTTCTTTCATAAACTAAAACTATTGTGAAAATATCAACAAGAAAAAGTACACAGTATTATATAAGTTTTTATTAAACATTCGTAACCCCTTCACGAATCCGAATGCAAACAGAATTCCATTCGAATATTAACTTTCTTAAACATAATATGGTACATGGTATAAAATTATAAAACCTATGGCGATTCCTATTTTACATCTTGTAAAATATAATCGAAGTTATATTAATAATAGTATCGAACTAAATTGCGTTAAGGTATCACTATTATTCATTTTTAATTTTATTTTATAGTTCTGACGCGTGCGTACTATATATAGAAAACGTTGTACTTGTTTAATATACAATATGGTGACAAATCTGGATAAAACATATAGATATATAATGATATTTATGTACAGATTAATTTAAATAGCACTTACCCAATTTAAATTGCTTAAATTGACTAGTTCACTAACATCTAAACATATGAAAATATTTTGTCAACAACTTAAAATTTAGTAAATATATATTTGCGTATATATATATATATATATATATATATAGCGTAGTACGAGAGAGAAGAGAAGAGAACAATTTATACATGTATGTTATGTATTAAAACTTATTGCCACAATATTGCAGTAAAAAGATTATAATAGAGGATTTGTTCTTGCGCAAGTTATAATAAATAAAAACAGTAAAATTAATTATTTTATAATTATATTGCCTTACCTCTCAACTTCTCTGAATGGCTTTAAATGTGAAGTACATAATTAAATGATATTCATTATTTGTCTCTTTTGCTTAGCATACAATTAAACAATGTATAATTGTATGATTTTATTTTCTTAAAGCGCAGATATATCCTACTTTAAGTGAAGCAACTTATTGTTCTTAGTACATAAATCTGCTGACATATTTTATGTACTATAAACGAAAGAAGTCTTGACTTAAATCTCCATAGTAATTAATAGCTTAACCAGTGAAGTTAATAGAGTATGACCCAGTACTGGGGTCAAAGTTTTGAGCTGGATGTCCGGAGAATGGGTTGAAGTTCTGGTTCTGTAAGTTCTGGCTTTGGTAGTTCTGGTAAGGTTGTGGGGTGTATGCCTGGTAGGAGAATTGGGGCTGCTGGTGATAGACCTGGCTTTGTGGAAAGGTTTGCGGTGACTGCACGTCAAGCTTCGTTTGCTGGGAGAAGAGGTTTGAAGGTTGAGGTGAAGATTGGAACTGGAAGTTGGATTGGTAATTCTGTGGCTGGTACTGAGGCTGTTGAAAGTCCTGCTGTTGTTGGTAAGTCTGTGGCTGTTGGTAAGTCTGTGGCTGTTGGTATGTCTGTGGCTGTTGGTATGACTGTTGCTGTTGGTAAGTCTGTTGCTGTTGGTAAGTCTGTGGTTGCGGTTGCGGTTGCTCTACTGATTTCTGGTATTGCCTGAAGGAAGCTGGTCGGTTTTGTGTTCGGCCGTTGTATTTGGGGTCTTCGTATATTTTGGGGTCCTCACGGTACTGGCCATCGTCTTCTTGGCCGTCGGTTAAGGCGTTGTGGCTTGACGGATCGTTAAGTGTTGGTGGTGGAACCATTATGCCCGTGCCTGAAATATACGAAAATTATTTAACATTAGTATTAAAGTATTGTTGAATGTACTTTGCGTGAGTTGGTACTGTGCAAGAAATTATGTAAAATTATTTCGAAATAAGAACATTAACTTAGTTAATATTTGACTTTGTAACATAGTTACCTCACACATATATGTGATTTCATAATTGACGTTGTCTTTATACCAAAAGTATTATATAGTAGTATATTGTATTATATAACCAAGTGCATTGAAATTTATTTTCTCTTTTAATAATAATAAACTGTTTATTTGCAAAGAAACTTCTACATTTTCAGATTGCTTAGTTATAAATATGCATAGTCCGCCATATTAAAATAGGCATGGAAATTTCATATTGATAATGTCATAATAATAATAACAGTTAAGATATTTATAGTTGTCAAAACTAATGATAAAACAGAATCACCTTCCCCTTGAAAGCATTACTGTAACTTCTGGGAAGGTGATAGTTTGATAGCCATGGCGTAACAATTTATCAAATACATCGTGGTCCTACATACACCCATATCTAAGGTATTTATTAAGGGTCTATCGTTTTTACATTATACTAGCTGATCCGGCAAACGTCGTTTTGCCATGTATATCATTTATAATAAAAAAATAGGGGTTAATCGTAGAGGGGTGAAAATTGAGGATTTTATGTATTTTTGTATGTTGTATCATAAAAAAATAGAAATTAAAAATTTTGCCTAAAAAATAAAAATAAAAATTTAGGGATGGATAAGCACAAAAAATTTCATCAAAATCGGTCAAGCCGTTTCGGAGGAGTATGGCAACGAAAACTGTGACACGAGAATTTTATATATTAGATTGTTCAACGTCTAATTAAAAAATATATTGTTACTTTTTTAATATCTAGTAACCCTCACCTTCTGGTTCAAATCCTCTCTGACTGCTAGCTCCATATGACACTTCTCTAGTTTTGCCGGTTTCATCCACATATCCATATTTCCCTGCAACATCTCCATTCGGGTACTTCGTTTCAATCTTGAAGGACCCATCTGCTGCTTCATAACCAAAGCTGTAGGAGCCATCATCATTCTGCCTGTTTATCTGCTTTAAGATAGGAACAGGAGTCGTGGTTGGCCCTTGTTGTGATGACGCGCAGGCGCATACAGCAGCGAATAGTAGTGTCTGGAATTTTATTGAATTGGTTGAGTTTTAATAGATTATTGAGTGATTGAGTGTGTCGTGGTGTGTTAGCAAGTAGTTCATTTCTTCATGATGTGGCCAGCCTGGTGCGGGACTTAGACTCTAAAATCTAGAAAGTAATACACACAAGGCTAAACCTACTTGACAAGGAAAAATATGAATAAAGATGTTGATTAACTTTATTAATATTTTTTAACTTTTTTGTCAGTTGTAACAAAAAGGTTACACTTGTCTCTGTTAAGTTAAGTACATCAAACATTATTCAGTAATGAGGTTAAAAGTAAACACCCAACTGCGTTACAATAAGTATTAAAATTACTTAATATGTTAACTTTAATTCTTTAAATTAATGTAGATTATCTTAACTTAATGCTATTAATTAATACGAATAATGAGTGTTCCAGTAATAATAAACACAATTAATGTATAAATTATAAAGTTAACTTATATTACTGTTATAAAATAAAGTAATGATTTAATTGAATTAAATTTAATTTCGTGTGTCAATTTATGTTCATTCGCCATAACTAATAGTGTAAGAATCGATTTTAATCACGATACTATGTTGTAGGTAACATAACCTATGACAGAACCTATAATATATATATATACCTTACGTATTGGAAATCACTTTAAAGCCACGCAAACTACGCAAAACGGAACTGGTCAGTGAATGTTGTGACCTTGAACGTGGAAAGATTAATCTTGAGATAGTTTTATTTTTTTTGTAATTGCGGAAGTGACTCAGTGTGATCTTTAAAGATTAATTTGCTAATTAACTCTTTAAGATACTCTTTGTTTATCGCGGTTTTTCATATTTGTGCCTTTTGATGTTTAACGTATCAGATATAATAGTAGGTTTTCGTGTATGACAATTTTACGTTTTGTTTGAAAAATCAATTAGAAACAATTTAATTTAACATAACAACGAGTTGTGTATAATATATTTAGTTTTTAATGGTATTGGCCATGAAGTGGGATGTAATTTAGTAAAAATCAAACTATTTTTAAAATGAGTACATGAACATAATTTAAAGCAGTTTTTAACTTCTCCGCAGCCTTTCGTGGGATACGTTTTGTTAAGATTGGACGACCTTTTCAACAATAAAGTCTATTAAACTATACAATATATTTAAACTTTCCTTAGGCATCACACACACAATAGATGAAAATCGTGCCAATGCCAGCCTCCTGGCTATTTATTAATACCACTGTATTCAATTCATTGTAGGAATAAAATATAGTATGTATTTAACCATTTCACTATTCAAATAAAAAACTACTGCAGTTGGCAATACTATTTAAATATCCTTTAATTTAGAAAGCCCTCATTACTTATAACTATTACGTTTGTAAAATATCTACATTATATCTAATATATAAAATTCTCGTGTCACAATGTTCGTTCCCATACCCCTCCGAAACGGCTGGACCGATTCTTATATTTTTTTATGCATATTCAGTAAGTCTGAGAATCAGCTACTATATATCTGTCAAATCCCTAAATACACCTGATTCAGCATAGAAAAATACATACAGTTAGTTATTTTAATGAACTAAAAATATGTTTCCTAGAAATAATATAAATGGCAAAACAAACGTTTGCCGGGTTAGCTAGTTAGTACTATAACGATTCGAGATTTCGGTAGGAAATTAACTTTTAATTCGTATTAAATGACTGCGCGTATTTCCCTTATGACGCATTACGACAGAAAAGCTCAGAAGGTAATGTTTATACAAAGAACCTGTACAAGGGAGTTGACAAGGCGGCCTTGTTATATTCAATCACTTGCAAAACAGTCTACATCAGTGTTTGAATAATTATATATGGAATGTGATCTAAAAAACCGCCTCAAGCGACTCTTGAAGTGTTGTTAGGGACATACGACAAGTTATATACATTGCATGTTAATCTCGAAGAGTAACTAGCTGTTACTAATAGCTCAAAAACTATGGCAAATTGAATTTGTACCACAAGCCCTGATATGCTGTTTATTTTCTAAGCGAATGTTATTGTTTCCGGTTTTTATGTAGAATGTCAACAAAAAGCTTTAATTTAGAATACAATTTTTATTACATGTGTCTTCACTAAGACATCATGGAACATTATGAGCCTAACTTAAGACTAGTAAGTAATTATAACCTAATTTGAGTTTATATTTCGATAAATCTGAAATATTGCAAAAACGCCTGAGCCTTGTCAAGGAATTTTAATTATCTACAACAAAAAGCACTGTGCGTAGGTTGTATAATTTCAAACTTCTATTAATATAATGTCAGATATTTTCATGTCGCTAGCCGTGACATAGTTCGCATCAGCTGTCAGATATAGTACCACCAACTGAAGGAAGCTTTTATAGTATATTAATTACCTAAATTTGGTAGTTACGCATTGATATACAAAAAACCCAAGATGCACACTCAACGTCAAAAAAACGTCCTCAAAAAATGAGCGCAACATTCTAAATTGTGCGCTCATTTCAAATAGTCTCGCGTCTACAAGTGGAGTCGATGTTATTTATTTGTGTTTTTTTTATAAATAAATTTATGTACTCTTGAACTTTTTTGTGTGTAGTTTTTGACAAATATATTTACGCTAAATAAAGTGTGGGTCAGGAGGTAGCCAATTTAACATTTTTTTTTAATTTAAAGAAAAAACTTTTTAACCGGATTAAAGTTATGTATTATTATAAATTTACAACTATTTAACATCCAACACCTTTTGTCTTCAGTCACCGTGACCACTCACGCTGTAAAGCACCCGAAAAGTCGGATAAATTTAAAATTATGTTAAATAGTTGTAAATAAAAAAGTCATGTTCGACTCCACTCAATACCTTGTCCTACCGACCACGGTCGGTCGTAAAATTTTATTGCTTTAAGTACGTATACGCTGCGTTGTAATAACAACTTTAAGCAATTCGCGTAAGGTTGATTTTGCAATGATATATGCTTGTAACATATACTGTTATGGACAGAAATAGTGTTTCGGGACACTTTCGAGCGTTACTTTTATATGAGACTGTGCATCTTGGGTTTTTTGTATATCAATGTAGTTACGTCAATTATTGATTTATGTCATTTATATAACCACGTCTTTTTTATGAAGGGTAGACAGAGACCATGGATCTCCACTTGCTACGGCCTGACATACCTCTCTTGCTTTATATATAACTTGTTACTACTTTAATTACATTGACCATGCATGCTCATCGGTTATGGATACTTTTAACTTGTCGCTTCTCTATTTGTTTAACTATTACCGTTGTGGTATTTTCCACATTATTAAATTATACCATCCTAAACATTCATATTGTATTGATTATTCTATAAATTAGTTCGCATCGAATAAGTAATGTCTAAATACATCATTTAATTTATTTAATAAACAACAAATGGCGTTGTGAATGTATAAAACGCGATGACATAAGGAACTTCTAGAAACTGTGTAGGATTTAATGTTTAAGTAGAGTTCCTGCCCTTCAGGCGATTGACCACCCCGCGACCGCCCAAGCCGAGGTTCGAGTCTCACAGGAGACGCCCTTGCGCTAGTCGTGGGATAAACGCCCATTTCGGCCGAGCTACACTCGCCAAAACAGCATGAGCTGAGCTGCAAAGGCCCTTGAGGCCAACAGCGAAATTCCATTCAAAAAAAAGTTTATGTTGAGTTTTTAAGTAAAATAAATATAATAATAATACCTGCTAACTGACGTGAGACTGATCTTAAATTAAATTATAATGATTCATGTGCACTATTTATTATTAGGTATTAATTTTTTTCATGTGTCATTTATTACTTTGTTTTTTGTTTCTGTTTAGTTTCTTTTTCTCAACAACTATATGTAATACATGTATTTTTGCACTTCTTGCCTACCTTATGTAATTTAATACTCTTTTTTTTCTTTTCTCACAGTGGTTGCCTGGAAGAGATCGCTCGAAAGCGATAAGGCTGCCAGTTGCTCTCCTTTTTATTTAATTATGTCAATTGTACTATATTTATGTAGATGCAACGAAGTGTTAATAAATAAATAATAAAATAAAAGTATGTAATATAAGTATTAAGTCTCTCTATAGTAAATAATAAGAAAGTTTATATAGCGTGTGGTGTGTCATTCCGTTCCAAGGTTGCTTCCGTTCAAGCACTTACTCAAAGACACCATAAATGGGATCTTACATAGTAGCTTATTGAAATTCCACTAACAATCGATTACAATTCAAAATGTATCAATTAGCATGCTACATAGAGAAGTTTGGGCAACGCCGGGCGCTTGGCCTAGTTCCATTTCACAATTACTACGCCTGCTGTGGAATTCCAAATTGTTACGCTCAAGGTCGTACCAATTTTCACGTAATGTAAGTAATTAGTGTCTGGCGAGTCTTTGGGCTTGAAAATAAGTTGCTCTACTAAATAGGTTTAATATAGATTAACTACGAAATCAATATAGTGTAGTGTGGACTCAGTACCCGCACTATCACGCCCGTTTGGTCCATTGTGCGTTAATAATAATTATTCTACGGACAATTATTTAGTTAGACAAGTGAAATATAATACGAGTAACATAGTAAAAGTCGTTTTTTATTGAAGACAAAGCTTGTACGTATAAACCAACAAAATAATATAAAATGTATTACGGCCGAACATAACTAAGTTATTGCAATTTTCTCTTGAATCTAGTCGTAATTAGAATTAAAAGTAAAATAATGTCATTAAATATCACTGACAAACTTAAGGTCCTACAACTATTGTCCTATAACTTAAAGCGTCTCCCTATAAGTTAATAATGTCCCTTTTTAAGAAAGAAGAGATTTTGACACTCCCTTGCTGCTTAGCCACTCGATCACATATCTGCCTGTTTGCGTTCCTGATAGGCTAGGCTTCTTGCCAGTTCGTCTTGCCCACTCTACGCCCTTGACTTGCGAACTGGTAGTAAATGTAAATTTACAATTAATTTAACTTCTTTTTTGACGTTCATAAGTGTACTTATATGAATAAAAATATTTTGAGTTTGATGTAGCCGATTTAAAAAAAAACTATTGTGGAAATTTGTACATAACAGAACCTTAATACAATCTTTATAGGTATATATTTAATCCTGGCGCGCGTTTATGTCTTTTATATGAATAGTTTAAATTCCAATCGTATCGAGAATAAGGTCAATACTTCAACTATTTATTAGTAACTATGTCAATTGGTAAGAAATTCCATAAAATTAAGCTTAGTCAACATGATTGCTTCCTAGCCAGCCTAGATCGAACTGGTCAATAATTTAGGTCTCATTGCATAAGACCACGCCTACACTAAGCATTCCTATATTCACAGGCGTTTGAATAATTTTATAATTAAAAATACTACATTATTATGTAAGGAGTTAGACAACATATGTATAGCAGATTTTTTAGGTATAACTGACCAGTGTTGATTTATTTATGAATAGAGGAAAGTACCTACTATTTACGTATCACAATATCTGTTATATTTCCTAGTAATCACTTCAGTGATTAATATAATAATAATAAATTATTTATTTTCTCCCATATAACATTTGAAACAAACTATACGATTATAGTTAAGAAAGTATTGGGGGACTGGTTTCCAAGCTAGGTAAGGACCTGTGACATGAAACAAAAAAATGACTACAGAAATAAAGTTGAATGTGTGTGTGTGTATGTCAGTGTGCGTGTGTGTGTGTGCATAGCATGATATATCACATCAGAGATCTTAATTTATCTTAACTTTTAATGATGATGATTTTATTAATCCATATTATTAGAAAAGGTTGCTTATTGATTACAGTTTTAGCAAATATATCCTATTACGTCCCATATATTCACTTCAGTCATTAGCAATTATTACTATACTTTAATGTTCGTAGGCACTAGGCATCATCATGTTATTTTGGTCTTAAAAATATGAAAGGAAGCCTAGTATATTTCATTATACCAAGCCCATTCAACGTAAATAATTTGTGAATATAAATTGTTATTGGCACGTTTCTAGAGCAACAAAAGTTCACGTCCTTAAGATCTTTTTGCGATATAAATTAGAACGGAAATATTTAGTTTTATAAGCAAACGGAAATTGTATAATATTTTTGTTATCTATACTGATAATATCATTACATATTATTTAATGAAGAAGCTGCGTTT
This sequence comes from Pieris napi, assembly GCF_905475465.1. Classification (NCBI taxonomy): domain Eukaryota; kingdom Metazoa; phylum Arthropoda; class Insecta; order Lepidoptera; family Pieridae; genus Pieris; species Pieris napi. The sequence goes on along the minus strand of NC_062240.1, from coordinate 1,947,117 downwards.
ATTGTCTGAACGCGATAAATATAATACGGAACGGAATTAAGCATAATTTTACGTAAATGGACTAAAATATTCTTTATTTTTTATTAATTTATTATTGCTTAATATATATAAAAAAGTAAATCAGTGGCGCGACAACCTCTTTAGTTCTGGGCCTCAGACTTCTGAATCTGTTTCATGATCCTTTTTCAATCTAATAGGCAAGTAGGTGAACAGCCTCCTGTGCCTGACACACGCCGTCGAGTTTTTGGGTCTAAGACGTGTCGGTTTCCTCACAATGTTTTCCTTCACCGTTCGAGCGAATGTTAAATGCGCACATAGAAATAAAGTCCATTGGTGCACATTCTTCAAATGCTACGCAGGCTACGAAATTATATTGTTTTGCTATTTGTCACGGTATCTGTTGCGCTCGCATTATATCTTTCGTAAATCTTTTGTAGTGGAATTATTTTTGAAATATGTACACGTCACATATAAAATCTACGGAGTCTTTAATTTACGGCCTGTGTATCAAAGTAAATTATAATAACAGTGTGTTAATTTCAAAAAGTTTAATATAATAAATTTAAAATCGAAAAAGAAATTTTTAAATTTAGAATTCACGTTATGAATGGTAAATAAAACAAAACAAAACTGACCTTCAAAACGAACATGGCGGCAGATTTTCCGAATGCAAACGTCAAAATTTCCCGGTCTCGGCGCTGTCTATGGCGTCCACTCACACACTCAGGCGCGGCTGGCCGTAACTTGTATTTATAATGTCGCTGTTTTCGTTACAACAGGCTTCTGATATTGTTATGCGGTCTATGAAGCCCTTGCGTGGTTTTGTAATAGATCCCTCATTGGTGTTTGATTGTTAATGTCAAATGAAATATCAATTATTCGGTGACATAATTCGATTAATGAAGGTTAAATATTTTTTTAAATCTCTCTGGTTCTGGCGTGTCTAAAGATTTGCAAATAAAGTATCTAATAATTTTTTGTCTGTGTGAATCATAAATTAGTAGTAAAGTATTGGCCAGCTAAAACAAGCCTTCCCGACTCTATAGTCTATACTTAGGTGGGCTGAAAGCTTCATAGGCTGTGTCGCAGTTACAACTTAATTACTAACATTTATGAAAGTATTGATATATTTTACAACAATCTTCCAACTTACCGTAACTTTGTTTATAATGCTCTTAATGAGGTTCAACTTTGTATTTTGTTTTAGTTATTATTATTTTTTTAGATATTATTTATTTATTTTTGTTTTATTTATTTACTTATGTTATATGTTGTTTATGGGTATATTACCATATTTAATTTGTTTTTATTTTGTGAAGTTTCTACTTACTTGATGAGTGATTATATTAATTAAGTACTGCGTAAGGCATATTATTTCAAGTTTTAGTAAGTATATGTTAGACTTATCACCCTTTACAATGCTAGTTTTATTTATATTGTTAACTGTAAGAACTAATATTATTATAATATCGAATTACGTATAAAAAGTAGTTAATTTATTACGATTTCCCATTCTAAATACGCAACACGTGCAAAAATAATGTAACACATTATTTTTAATATTTACTTTGAAAACGAAAATTTGACATTTAGATTATATTGTTTTCTGACGTAAATTGCACGTATTAAATGTCAAATTTACAAAAAAAAATTAATATTACATCAATAACTACTTAATACTTCCTATTGGGCACCATTTTATTTTTATTTGCAAATGATATTTAAAGTAAAACCCAAATATATGGATATTTTATTAAATCTTGAACAGTCCTTTTTTTCTCGTCATTTCTAAATTCAAAAAGTGGTATTTTTCTGAAATAAGTTGGTTTTGAAGCATATATTATAATAGCCATTTTAGTAAAATCAAAGGTTATTAATTATTAATTACGTTATGTTAGTTATTCATTTATTTCGTACCGCTAAGGACTCTCATTCGTAAGCTAAATTAAATTATATAAAACAAAAAAAACAACTATACTAAAAATATACCCAAAGATGGATTACACGATTAAAAAAAGATTTAAAAGTTTAGATAAGAACAAAACAATAAAAACAGATTTAGTATAAGTGGGGTATGCTTATGATGCATGTTATTTAGCGCTGTGGTTATTTTGTATTCTGTTTAAGCATATTTCGCCAAAGTAAAACGAGGCTTAAATAGTCGTCAGCTAAACCCTATGATAGTTGGCGGCATGCTGGGACTATGCTCATAGTACTAATATACTGTAGTCTAGTAGTAATTAGACATTAGAGTTATAAACAAAATACGCCTTTATTTTTATTACACCGTTTAACATCGTCTTACTTCCGTACAACGGAGACTGAACATTATAAGATTTCTTTGTGTAAACCGCTAAATAGTAATTAATTACGCTGGACGCAATATCTAAGTGTAAATGTAAATTAGTATGGGAAGTGCGTAAAAGAATGCGTCAAGATTCTTCATTCAGCCCTTGTTTCCGAACGATCTAGACGTAGGCAAGGCCAACCGGTCTCTTGTCAATTATAGATGGAGAGATAGATTTGAGTGACTCGTACTTTATAATATAAACATTCATACAACTTAAAGTAAAAAATACATTATAATATAAAATATATATTTGTCCCATTCGGTGTCTAGATCCTTGGTCCGTGGGGTCTAATGCTTTAAGGCTTTTTAAGGAAAAAGTCGTTAGTTAGTCGACATCACAGGAGACCGAAGAGCTGGCAGCTACCTCGGACAAAGAATTAGTCTAGATATTTAAAGGGCTGCCAGTATTTTTAGACTCCTTTTACTCGTTAGTTATTGTTTTTGATTAGAAATTAGATATTATTCGGAACAGATAAAAATTATAGTAGATTAATTGTTAATGAAATTTTAATATAAATATATAGTAATAATATGTCTTTTGAGTGCCTATGGGGTCGAGGGCGTCTAGAGTGATCCCCCATCGCATACAAATATTTTTAATATATTACGCATAAAGTTATATTATGAAACATCATTTTCTTTTAGACAGATGACTAGATATTTGTGCCTTCAAGTTCGGAACAATTATTGTTTCACAGGGTAACAAATCTAGGCCACTCGAACTTGAACAAACCAACCGTTTAATCACTGAAGTCATGAATATGGTTGAATGTTATTTTCCCTTTATAGTTGCCAAATGGGTCACCTTGATGTCGTTCTTTGTTTGCGCTTCAACTACAAAGTATTATGTACAGTGTTACAACATTATATGGAGTAGGTATATTAAGCATAATTTGCGCGCATTTCTTAACTGTCTAGAAAGTCTTTTCAAATTCGAACTTCTTAAACTAAAATACTAAGAAACGGCTCAAATATAAGTCTTGCACCCTTGGGTGGTTGGTTTAAGTACGCTAATTAAAGATTTAAGTTGGCGCATGGTAGATAGCACCGGTGACCCCTGCTTTCCTGCTGCTTTCCTTGCTCAACAAATAAGTATGTATCGCAAAAAAAAATTTTTTTTTTATATTTTCAAATCTTTTATTATTGTAATTATTACTATGTAGGTTAAGTATATTGTAGATACTGTATATTTGTTTGTTGAAATTATATTATATAAGTGCTATGATGCTACGCTAGTTTTCGTTAACATTCAAAATTGTAAAACTTTACATGTTTCTTGATTATTACTCTTGAACTATGCATTAAATTAGATTGTTAAACATTGAATTAATTAGTCATTTCAATACGATGTTTTTTTTATTTAGTCAATGACTCACTCAAACATTACTCATAGTACTTATTTCAATTAAAGGTTACTTTTAAGGCTACACATAGCTTTGAACGAAGCTGTAGATACGAAATTTTCATCTTTCCAACATTATTTGTCTTAGGGATGGTGGGGTACAATAAATTGGAAACCAGACGGCACTTACAGTTGGCATACTACGTACTAAATGTCTTGAGGGGTGTAGTGTGCAACCCAAATGTACTACAAGAACTGGGTTTCTTGATACCTATGGGATATGTGCGACGGCGAAGGCCAAGGTTATTTGCGATACCAAGGGCAAGAACCAGTCAGTTGCACAGATTCCCGTTATCCAAGACGTTGCGCCTACTGAATGCTGTCTCCGACACTATCGACATATTTATATGTTCGCAGGAAGAATTCACAGTAGCGATAGTGTGTCTATTATGTGTGCAATAATATATATGTACTTTATTATACATATTTTATTTATTGTAACTCGACATTATCGTATTGACATGGTCTGTAATCCTTATAGACTATATATATTTCTGTAATAAATAAATAAATCTTGTTAATGCTTGTTATTCAAATTTACGGCCTATCCGTTTCCTTCGTAAAGAGATTTAAGAGAATGGTAAATTGTCATACATATTGATCTCATTGTAATCTGTTCCCGTGGCGATAATAATTTCTTAAGCAAATTATTTCCACAAGTATGTCTTGTTTTTAGGTTTTTTCCCCTTTTATGAATCTATATTCTTTTTTAAATAATGTATGTGTCAGAATACTTCAATTTTTCCTACGTTAGACCAAATAAAAATATTTCTAGATTTATTATATTACACATTGCAGTTCTTAAGTGTTATGTAATTTTAATAATCGTATTAAAGATTTAGAAGCTAGGCACCGTACACGTATATATAAATTTCCCAATATCCCCCGACTCTTGTGGTGCGGGACCTTATTTAATTCACATATTTTATACAAATATACTTTGTATATATATTAATGAAATTTTCTAATATATTATATACAGTAATTTCCTAATGTAACTGTTACTATTCGAACTCAAACTCAAAATATCTTTATTCATATAGGTAAACAAGAACATTTATGAATCGTCAAAAAGTAAATTAATTGTAAATTTACATTTACTACCAGTTCGCAAGTCAAGGGCGTAGAGCGGGTAAGAAGAACTGGCAAGAAACTTTGAGCCACTCTTTTTAATCGCCAAGTATTGTCATGCAAATTGTTTGAACTGGAGAAAATCAATCCCAAGGATTAGGATCATTTAAGTATTTGTCAAATTTATAAAAAGCTTTATTGATTAATTTACGTTTAGCGAAGCCTTTGAATTTATTTAGCGATAATTCTCTAATTTCGCTTGGGAGTTTGTTGTAAAAACGAATACAATTTCCATATAAGGAGTGGTTTATCTTTTGGAGCCTGGTTGGTCGTACACTCAAATTAGTTCTATTTCGCGTATTATACTGGTGAAAGTCACCATTTGTTTTAAAATCGTTTCAATTTTTTTGTACATACAACAAGGCTTCAAGAATATATTGACCAGATAGTGTCATCATATTTAATTCCTTAAACTTATTCCATACCGACTCCCTCGGAGAAACACAACAAATACCCCGAACAGCCCGCTTCTGCAGCACAAATATGGATTGAACCTCTGCAGCAGCACACCACCGTTGAATACCGTACGACATAACGCTGTGAAAGTAGCTATGATACACAATTCCTATTCTATTTAACTTTCTACTTTAAAATACTTTAAATACCTACACCATTCAAGTTGTGTCATAGAAAATTCGAATTGTTGGACTTTGACCTTATGATGGATTTTGTATTCTCATTATCCTTTAACCAGACGACCTTAATTTACGGATATTAAAATAGTTCATATAACATCTCAATTGATCAATTGACATTATAAATTCATTAAGTAAACCTATAAAAACACGGATGCCATCAAAGATCATGTACCAGTATTATGTTCAAATCGCTAAATATTAATTAGGTTAAAGAGTAAAAACTAAAATAAATTCCAAAAATTATTTGTATAATCTGTATTAAATAAAACCCGTCTTACTTTTATTTATTGACCATAGAGAGAGGACAGTAGCTTGTTTCAGCACTTTCATCGGTATTCGGTAATGAATAATAAATACTTAATTTTTAACAGCAGTGTGCAGTGTTGGCCTAGTGGCTTCAGCGTGGGACTCTAATACCTGAGGTCGTAGGTTCGATGGCTATGCACCAATGGAACTTTCTATGTGCGCATTTAAATTTGCTCGAACGGTGAAGGAAAACATCGTGAGGAAACCGACATGTCTTAGACCCAAAAAGTCGACGGCGTGTGTCAGGCACCGGAGGCTGATCACCTACTTGCCTATTAGATTTAAAAATGATCATGAAACAGATTCAGAAATCAGAGGCCAACAGCAACGTTTGCGGCCGTTGTCAGACCTCAGGTTGTGCTCTTCTACCTGGCTGTACATAAATAGACTTTTCTGTGTGTATAATAAATACTTCTACTGTAAAGGAAATGTTTACCTTATGCATATCTTTAAACAAAATGTGTGACAGGCTCAAAATTAATCTATAATATTAAAATGAATCGCGGAATGTGTTGCTAAGCGCAAATCTCGAGAGCAGCAGAACCGATTTTGCTAATTATTTTTTATAATATTCCTTGAAGTACGAGGATGGTTCTTACGGAGAGAAAAATTAAAAAAAAATTGAGTGGAAAGTCTAAAAACAACACTTTTCTATATTCCCATACAAAAGATTCGTAATAATCCTTAAAAGTCAATTTGAACTTTAATACCATAGCATAAAGTTCAAGTGTTAGTGGAGGGGTTCCGGGAAGGTAAATTTTTATTTTTTGACATAATGGATTTGTTGTCTTATCAACTTTCTTTTTTTTATCTTAGCTAGACCGGTGTCCCGAATAGCAGAATAAGTATTTAAAAAAAATTAAGAATCGACTGTTAGGCGGTACGATGTTCGCCAGGCCAGCTAGTTTATAATAAATCCTGACGACAACCATAATAACAACTTAGATACAGTTGCAATGACCATTTATGTTTCATCATTTCCACTACAAATGCAATAATTTCGTATTATTAATGTTCAGTGATGAAATATTTTGATTAGCTAGAAGAGTTTAAAAGCAAAAAATACTGCACTTAGAGATCTTGTCTTGGGTATTTGTTTATGTTCCTCGTTTATTAAAATTTGGACTCGTTGGTTTGTTTTTATCTTATATATATATATTACGTATCACGTTGTTTGTCCGCTATGGACTCCTAAACTACTTAACCGATTTCAATCAAATTTGCACACCGTGTGCAGCTTCATCTAACTTAAAAGATAGGATAGCTTACATCTTAATTCTAATCTTAATTTATCCCCGCAATATTGTATTGCAAATTATTTGTTTATTATTTGACAGTCACAATTCTAACAGATGGCGCTGTGTAGGAAGTACCAACGTTTCACATAAGCTACAATTTATGGCATAACCACCAAAAAAGCATGGTGGTTCCCATGACTGGTGTTCTCTTACCATTTCCCTTGAATTGTTTACTACTATGTTATATAACAAAAACCTTAGCCACAGCAACGTTTGGCCGAGTCTGCTAATTTAGTATAAAAATAAAATAAATACATTTGTCGTGTATGTATGTCATTTTTGCTTTGCTTGTTACATAATATATAGTTCAGGCACTCATTTGAATTATTCTTGAAATATAACAGAATAAACAGCAGTTATCCATAGTTTGATATATTCGTTAGTGGGCTAATCAATAAAAACAAGCGTCGTTAAGCGCTAAAAAGTAAAAACAAAATTGGAAGTCTAACTTTTATATATGTCACACACTTGACATATGACTTCACATTCATCCATAGAACATAATATTTCTTGGGCCGGGGCCCTCTTGCGTCGGGGGCCCGTAGCATTTTGCTAGCCCTGCCACCCTCTTATTACGTCACTGCTTACACTACAGAAAATTATACGATGTGATGTTTTTTATAAATAAAATTAACGTAAAAATTAGAATAATATATTGTCCCTATTGTTTCATTACAATTTACTGCGGTAGTCGTTTTAGCTGAACTGTACGGCCCTCCCCTTCTCTAAAAACCTATTAGAGGGTTATATGAATAAGTTATAATACTACACGATTATGCTGAAACTTATGCCATAAAATACCGTTAGTATTATGGCTACGAACCGTTAGTTACGCAATATATATCATAGTCATCGTTCACGTAACAGTAGCGAAACAACTGCATATCGACAAACGTTTGTAGAATACATAGCACCAACGTGTCATTGACGGTGTCGCGAAAATGCTATTATAAGCAAATAATGGATTGCGTAAATGTTTCTTTCACCGACAGGAATGTCTTCATACTTCATAGGTACAAGAAACTATACCAAATATAAATTTTATTTATAGAGGCCTTTGAGGAAGGACTGTGCCCTTTTTAGAGAATTGGAGGTCGTATCTCCCAGGGAGGAATCCCACCGGGAGTCGATTCTACAGTTTGCTAGCTCGCATAATAAAATGTCTTGTGACACCGTGGAAGACTTCCAGCCATCAAGGTAAGGGGCCATCCATAAAGTACGTCACACGAATTTTAGGACTTTTGAACCCCTCCCCCCGTCCTTGTCACAGGTTGTCACATTTTTATAACCCCCCCCCCCCTCTTGATGTGACGTCACACATTTTTTAAATTTATGTATTTATTTAAAAATAATCGTTGTAATAACAACTTTAAACAATTCGCGTAAGGTTGATTTTGCAATAATATATGCTTGTAACTTATAGAAAGAGACAGACATAGTGTTTCGGGACACTTTCGAGCGTTACTTTTATTCGAGACTGTGCATCTTGGGTTTTTTGTATATCAATGGTTTTAGTATTTAAAATTTTAACATGTGACGTCACAAAAGTATTGACCCCCCCATGCCCCTTGTCACACTTCGGTGATACCCTCCCTCCCCATAAACGTGTGACGTACTTTATGGATGGCCCCTAATGCGGATGAGATTTTGAGTTAATACGGTTCGTACGGGGATGAAGAGGCAGGAGGGATCAACCCAAACAACTCTTTAGAACACTCTCCATAGTCAATTTGGTAGAATACACATGCAATGTATCTGTGTAGATAGCGAGAATCGAATCGATCAGTAATACATTAGAGATTGACAATTCGACAAGCCCTTTGTTGAATTTGGTCAATAGGAAGAAGCTGGTATTTGGAAGCACCGACCCAGAGATGTGAGCAGTTTTCTATATGAGGTCGTACTTAAGCCTTGTAGAGCTGGATACGTTGTACCTCAGTGAAACACTGCTTAGCCTTACCCAAAACACTCAGCTTTTTGGAAGCCAGTTTGACTTATCAAATGCTCGAATACTTTAAGAGATATCCCTGCTTCTTAGCGAATTTTTTACTCATATCCTTAGCGTCAAAACCCTTTTTTGAAGATCCACGACCCACTCCAGCCTCTCTGCTGCTATCTGCTGGTATGCAAGTCTACTTAGAGTTTTTCCAACTAACTCTCATAAAGGAGGCCCTTGGGATGCCTCTGCATATCATTATAGTTATATATAGGTTTAGCATTATAGGATTGTTCCTAATTCACATATCACATTCCTACAGGCCGATCCTACCTCCTTATTTGATGTTGGTTCAAACTAAACTATTAGCGTAACGTTGTTCGTCCTTGTTTGCTATGGAATTTTCAGTAGGCGCAACGTACTGTAAAACAGATATATGTAGTTAATAATTCAATTCAAATCTCTTCGTTTATTTCGTTCAATTTCAACGAAATTGTTGGATTGTATAAATAATCTAAGACATGACATTTGTTGAGGCAAAGACGGCAAAAACTTCACAGCCTATACCTTGAAAATAGGTAAATCCGCCACTGCCTGGACGAAATCCATGATGTACTTCAGAATGTAATAAAAGTGGATGAAGCGAGAGAGGTATTTCATAGCAAGTGGAGGCCCGGGGTCCCTGCCTACCATTACGGGAAAAAGGCGGCATACAAAAAAAACACCAAAATGTAAATAAAGGAAACTTTATTATACAGAGAAAAATATGATAAAAGTTACACGAACAATGGCATCTTTTAATTCCTTATATTATCCTTAAAATGCGTAACACTAACCCTGTCTGATTGTGTCAAACATTTGTAGCTAGACAAAGTAAAATCACACAGAAGATTCTAAAATTTCCCACACGAGCCCAAACAATACATGCAGCCAAATTGTACACCTATTTTATCACTGTACATTATATAATAACACCATCTATGTTTAGTAATTTCCAATAGCGATCGAAGACTTCTATATAGAGTTTTTGTACCCAATTTCCATAGTTATTTAAGCGCTAATGTTGCTAGTTTAAGATCGCCTGGTATATACTCAATTTCAGTTGCAATCGTTATTGGGAGTTACAGTACCGCCGCATTTTAAAGCGGCTAAAAATTTACCGACAATCTCTGAGCATTTTATCGGTAAGGAGGTTTAATTTTATAACACGTCTGATTAAAAATTTAACCCCTAACTTAAAACATAAAATTTCGTTACAATTTCTATTTTAAAATCACATTTTATTTACAATACGTAAATACAATAAACAATTCAGAAGCACCAACATAATTTTGAGGAAACAGTATTTATTTACATCTAACGGCCGTACTCAAATGCGTTAATTACGAATTAATGGTTCTAAGTTATTAATGATTTGAAAAGTTCTTGTCTTTTATTAGCTTTCCATTATAAAGTTTATAAAAAGTTGCACCCTTATTTAGTTATATAATTATCAACCATTAATATAATTGGCTCAGAGTACAGCTGTTATTTAAGATAAAATAATGCGATAGTATAATAGTCCAATACAGAAATTGTAAAAACAATTGTTACATTTAAAAATGCAAAAAAATAACATTTTGAATTTATTTCCATAACTTGGAATGGTATACAGAATGGAAAGGAGGTTTATAATAAATAATACAATGATGCCGAACTTACTAGTCTAGCTCCGTTCAAAAGATTTCTAACGATTGATGAAGATTTCTAACGATCCTGATTCCAATAAACAAGATGTCATGAAACCCATGTTTTGTATGAAAGTTAGATTTATGTTGTACATGTTAACGTAAAATTGTAAACACCGTTAGATTGTAATCTATCTCGCGAGATTATAAACTGTCGAAAGATTGTGAATCTCAGCTTACTGCTTACAATTTAACGTATTATTATTCGGTAGATTGTACTACACTAACTTAGTTTCATTCAAACTTCTTTGATCAATTACAGATTAATTTTACTTTCCAACAATTTCATATAACTACCGAATAATAATACGTTAAATTGTAAGCAGTTCGTTGAGGTTCACAATCTTTCGACAGTTTATAATCTCGCGAGATAGATTACAATCTAACGGTGTTTACAATTTTACGGTGACATACATATAATAATTGAAAACGGGATCGCTTTCGTCCGGTAAGCTTACAAGCAAGCATTGTATTTAAAATTCATAAATAAACTTATTATATGAATAATAATTTTCATTTACATCTTTCCTGTCCACTCCATGTTACTCATTACATTTATAAAACAATTTATATAATTTATAAGGCATTATCAGTTTGTAGGCACTAAATGTGACGGTGAATTTATAGATTTGCACAAGGCACAGTAAAGTACACAGTAGTGCACAGTATTAAAATCTTCAAAACTTCACAATAGGTTATTGTTAGCATATGTATTCTGGAAATACTTTTTGTTGCAGCCTATCCAATCATTTACTTTAAGACACTTAATCTACAATTTGTCTTATCTGACTGGTATATTAAGCTTTATAGCTTTTTCGCTCTAAGAAATTTAGCTCTGAGCTAATCATTAATCCTGTTAATGTAATAATACATCAGCCCTGCGATTCTGTAATTCACGAAAAGGTGGGAACTTGTAGTTTATCAGAATGCCAAATCATAAAATGACTGCTTCACGACTGATTTGAGAGCGACCGCCGATGCTAAAACCGCTGTTTGAGTTCGAAAAGTGAGTTACAGAATCGCAGGGCTGTCTAAAATCATCATTTCATGCTTTTATGACGGCGTTGTGTTAAACGCGACAACAAACGACGAATAATATATAAGATATATATATATTGATAATGTGCTTCATTCTTTAAAGTCCACACAAGACTTTAATTAAATAAGTTAAATTAGACAAAAAAGAATTGATTGGGTAACACTGGTACACAATGTACACAATATGAAAAGACTACTACTTTAGGCGACTAGACCCTCCCTTTCGTAACTTGAAATATGCCGAAATTAACTAAAATAATGATTGGAATAGGCTATAACACAATTCAAACAGGCATTTCGGACGGTATACAATTTATATTGTATAGGCACACGATTGAGTGATTGTTAATATATTCTTGCTGTCATATAAGCAACACCTTAAGCAGATTTAACTTAGACTTCTACATAGAGCATATTGCATCTCTTTCCCACATAACACGACAAAAGGAGACAAACACAACTTCCCAAGTAAAGGCACTGTATGTCACAATTGTGTAGTTAATTCTTAGTTTTGGGACGCGCCAGAATCTTTAGTAGGAACTAAAGAAACCTTATACATTACATTGAGATCAATAAAATCTTTAGTTGGCGGTCCCGATTTGGCCGAATGCACCTATTTGTAATGTGTAAAATATGAAAGTCCAAAAATGGACTAGAAAATTCACATTTCCTACACGTTGGTAATTTTTCATGTACCCTCAATTTATGTTAGTAATAATGTCAATGATTTTAATCATAATACAGTATGTAGTTATAAATATTGATTTAAAACGAATTTTAAAAACATGCAATTTACGAGTTCCTAGTATTGTTTTGAGCTATCTAAAAACTTTCTTCTTCTAGTTTCTTTAAATTAAAGTTAAATTCATGTAACATCTAAATCGTCAAACTCCGCTAAAACGTCGAAATTACTCTACTTTGGTTCGTTTGCCTTTTTATACAACGTTTCATATAATATAACACCAGAAAATAAGTCACTTCAGAATATAATTTTTACATACATAGAAAATTAAATTGTATTCAGTACGTTCAACGATTTGCGCAAATATTGGGCAACAATTTGAGTCTCAGCTAAATTCAACATTCATCACGGGTCGTATAGTAGCAGACATTTTAATAATCAAATAACTCTTATAAAATGCGTTACTGCCGTATAATTTACCACATACATTGTCTTTGGACTACAAGACAAACTTCATATATTTACATTGCTTTGAATAATACTAGAACCTAGCTAGTAGTAGACGATGAGAGCTTGGTGAAATTTTTTATGGTTTGTAACACAAAAGATCTCGAGGCCGTTCATCAACCAGAATGGATGATGAATGATCAAGTGAAATACAAATCGGCATCAAAACTGTATAGTCTATAAAAAGAGGCACTGTATACAGACGTTCCCTAGCTAACCACGACGCTTCTTGAGCTACAGAAGAGAGTTACACGAAATAGAAATGAAGGACAGTATTATTGTCTTTTATAGTCCACTAGACAACATGGTAGCCCTGTATTACAAGGGAGTACTACACTATTGGAACTAATTGAACCACGATATTTCGCAATGTCTGTATATCTATAGTTAACTAACATTAAACTTACAAATAAGCTGCGTGGCCCCAACATAATTTCAAAATCCAAATTATTTACAAATTAAAAATAACAAATCACAATTCTTTAGCCGATCAAGGGAGCCGCGCTTTCCGAGCCGAATTGGCTTATAAACATACTTAAAGTGTAATATTGTGCTCAAAATAACATATAAGCCTACAGTGTCTGATAAAATGTATATCTTTGTTCCTTATGTACTATCAGCATAAATTACAGTATATGTTTATGCGGATTTTGAAGAACATCTGGGTATTATTGTAATTACTCCGGGTTTTTTATCATTAGACTATCTTCATATATTCCTGCAAATTTAAGCGCATTGCCCTGTTTTTTCTAATAGAGTAATAACAGAATTACACGATCGAAGCAAACTGTATCGATGCCATATGTATTTTTTGTATTTTGAGTTTAAGGAGCGCAAAATTAATTAATTACTTGGAATATAATAGTGTATATGACACTGGAGAACTTGCTGATAGCACCTATCTTTTTAGTAACCCTGTGAGCGCTAAAAATAAAATAAGAACTATTTAAAAAAAAACTTCGCGAACATTTTATTTACACAAATAATATCTTCTCTTGTCATACATTCCCGAGTATAAACATTACTATAGTATGTCTTTATATTAATACATATACTTACGTTACATTCCTTAAGCTTGGACACGTAATTTGAGCTACGATTTATAAAAAATATGATATAATACGTCTAACATTTGAGATGTCACAGTGAGACATCACGATTTGGGAATTTCGAAAATGGCACGATAAAAAAAAATGCAGATAATTTGTGAGATTATAACCCGGCTAAGACACGGACGAAATCGCGTTGTGAGGGGAGCCCATCTGAGTGAGAACTTTGTCCAGCCACTGGAGGGGCCCGTGAAGGTGGATCTCGATCCAACAGGGGGTGGAAGTCACGTCTTGTCTATGATACTCCGCCCCCCAGCCCTTCACGAACGACATACGGATAGTACACATTTTCGTCAGCTCATACACCGCTTCGAAACCGTGATTAACACTCTGCGAGAGCAATTGCGCGAACTCACGATTGTTGAATATCTTTAGCGAGCAGCCGGGTGGGATTTTACACACTGTTGAAGGGTGGAAACCATGATGATGGTTGCAGTTCCGACTTTGGACAAATATCGCAGCGTCCGACAAACATTCCGCGTACACTTCTCCCCCTACGTAGTACAAATGAACTCCTTTTCCTATGTGACGTCGCGTGTTTTCAATAGTCGAGTTCCTATTCACATTACTGAGTTGGCCGAGGCAGAACCGATCGCTATTGTTCGACGGATCTGTGAATCCATCGACCACGACCGAGTGGGAGTTGCAGTGGAATACTTCTCCTACCCTGCAGTTCAGCTCGTAGTAGGCGACGGAGGCCCAATAGAGAGGCTCCTGGTAGGAAACCGGAGCGACTTCCCCGGGCGGTTCGGAGTCATCGGACGGTGGGGAGTAAGCCGGTGGAGGTGTATCGGGTAATTCTGATGACGCCGAAGGTGGGAAACCTGACCCCGAGTAGGACACGTTGTGGGGCATAGACGGTTCGGTGGTTCTTTGAAAAGGTAACAACGAATGACCCGGCGCGAACTCGGAATGTCGAGGAACTAAGACTGGAGGTAGAACGGGACTTTCGACCCGTTTGTAGTGGTATGGGTTGATGCAAACCTCTTTCTGTTTGGCGCTGAAGGGGTACTGGCAGATTTCTAGAGGTTTCAACTCGTGGTGGCTCTGTAGGTCTGGCCATCTCCACACTCGGCAGTAAATCACGTGTGGGAGACCTTTGCGGTGGGATACCTGAAATGTAACTTAAATTATAAATTTCTCCCAAAGTATACACAGGCATGTGTTTAAAAACTTTAAAATACAGAAGTAATAAATACACTTAATGTGTGTGTGTGTAAACGTAAAATTTATCATCAATTAATTATTATCTAACTATCAAACTAGATGTTCCCGGCAGTTCGGGCTCTCATTGGTATAATGGTATGTTATATCTTTAATAAAGTAGAATATGTGGCTTTAGGAGCGTTCAAGTATTACGTAAAGAATTTTGGGGGGAGGGGTCCTTTTTTAAAACGTTACGATACGGGGCGGGGATTGAATTACGCGGTATTGTTAATATTATTTTCGACTTTCCAGTACTTTACGCCAGATAATGGTAGCTTAAGAGTCACTAGGTCGTCACGAAATTATGGCGCGTTACATGGGGGGGGGGTCAATAATCTCTAAAAATTGCGTGACATAATACTTGAACGCTCCCTTTACGGGAAGTCCTGAATTGTGCAAACAATAAGCCAGTTTTTTAATATGATTGAGACTTGAGAAATTTAAGAGACACCTAGCCAAAATTCGTTAAAATATATATACTAAAATATAACAGTACTATAATCCCTCTTATATCGCGTTATAAGAAATTGCGTTGTAGGGGTATACTAATAAAACCGTTTTTTTGGACAATTTAGTAAAGTTATTTAGTTAAATTTTATAACAACACAATTGAAACAGGCACGCAAAACTAATCCTGGACTTAACAAATCATTATAAATTTCACTCTACAGAAATATAACTTGAGAAACCTCCGCGTCATAGGGGTGAAATACAGCGTTCGTTGGGGGACGGAAATCGCGTTATACGTAAACGCGTTATAGGGGGGATTATTGTACTAAGATTGACCGACCTGCAATCTGCCATCCAATGATCGTGGAATTGTTACACATTTTGAGGGCGTTCCAGGACACGACAAAGCACGCTCCAATTCTTCAATAGCACCTTTTCGTTTTTTCAACTTCTTAACCAGACTATCCACGGCTTTCTCTGCCCATTTTTCTTCTTCATCGCCCTGTAATGTATACATATGTTCTTGTAGCTAACTCTAAACAGGCCTTATATTATTATTTGTTTTAAACTTTTAATACATTTATATATAACACCTCTTAGGGAGCGTTCAAGTATTACGTAACGAAATTTTTGGAGATTATTGACCCCCCCCCCCACATGTAACTCGCCGTAACGTTTTTCAGTACCCAAGTACAGTACTGTACCCAAATATAGAAAACGTTTCGTGACCACCTAGTGACTCTTTAGTTACTATTATGTGGTGTAAGTCGAAAAAAATATTAACAGTAACGCGTAATTTAATCCCCGCCCCGCATCGTAACGTTTCACAAAAGGAGCCCCCCCCCCCCCCCCCCCCAATACGTTACGTAATACTCCCTTAACCATATTCATTCGAAATTTATAAGTGGATTATGTACAAACTACTACTTTAGAGGACTATTATACAAGCTCATTCAAACTCATTTCATTCATATAAAACATATTTTGTAAATACTACTGAATGATTCATTTCTCTGAGAAAAACAAATACTTGTATAGAAGTGACTCAGTACTCTATTGATATCTACAGATTGGCAGTTTAATAGACAAAATATATATATAATAAATGTGTCAATATTCTTTTAAATTTTTTATATGTATTTAATTTTTAAATTTTTATAACTCCTAATATGCTATTCTTGAAGAATCCTTTCACTAAGTCAACCTTATTAAATAAAAGTACCTTGTGATTTTAATCACATCGATTTGAGACACACCTGACTGACATCATAAATATATATATTTATTTGCATAAGGAATAATAACATGTTTAAAATAAAAATAAAATAAAATAGATATATAGTTAAGGCTTGAGAGGAGTCGCATGACGCTTTAGGTGTTTTCTGTGACTTATCCAAAGCATTGGATTGTGTCCAAGATTGGACCTTAATCGGGAAACTCCGTCACTATGGCATCAAGAATACCGCACTGAATCTTCTGACTTCCTACTTACATGGTAGAACTCAGAAGGTTGAAGTGAATGTTAAAAGGTCCTCTGGGTCGGCAGTAGATATGGGGGTACCACAGGGTTCAATTTTTGCCCCTTCCTCTTTCTTGTTTAAATAAATGATCTACCTTTCATGTTAGAGAAAACCATCAGATAGTTTTGTTTGCTGATGATACGTCCTTGATTCTTAAAATCAAATGACAAATAACAAATTTTGACGATGTGAACAATGCTCTCTCTTCGATTGTCCATTGGTTTAGTATGAATAACCTTCTACTAAATGCAAAAAAACTAAATGAATGAATGGGAAAAGGGTTTTTTTTTTTAATTTTTTTTTATTGTTTTTGATATCTCTCATTTTATTTTTTCTTTGATTATTGTGTTGTGTATATATTAAAGAAAAAATATTATGTAAAGGTAAGTATATTAATTTCGTTGAATTTATCTCTCAGAGATTCCCCACATATTAAATTATAAATTGCAGGAATAGCCCTCTTCTGCAGGATGAAAATAGTTTCGACATCAGCAACATGACCCCATAATAATAAGCCATAAGTCATTAAGCTGTGAAAGGAAATAAAATAAACAAGTCTAGCTGTATCAACATCAGTTAGTGAGCAAATTTTTTTAGCCGCGTAAGCTGCAGAACTAAATAATAGTAATATAATAATTTGCTATATTTGTTTTAAAATAAGTGTTGTTTGATGATTTGCTTTTTTTAAAGAGTACTGAGAGTTTTATATGCCGGCTTTTTCTCTGCTCCTATACGATTCAAATTTAATCATGTGGAATAAGTGATACCTGTATAATTATATTAAATAGTAAACATATTCTATGGAGTATTTTCATATAAATGATGTATCCAAAACAAAACATTTTTTTTGTTAATTATTTTAATCTTATTTAAACAAGATATGAATTTTAAACATTATTATAAAGCATTGCTTGACTTTTACTATCAAATACATAGAGAAACATTGTTGTATTTTAGTACCCTGAAAACTTTGTTTTATAACTTTATTTAAGAAGGCTGATATATTCTCACTCTCAAAAAACTGTCTATTTTCTAGAAAAAAGAAACAAATTTCTCAATACTCAGTGTGTATAACATACTAAGTTGTATTGATTAACTTGGTTTTCCCATTAAGTCTAATGTCTATAAATGTAGACAAAGTATGCTTCTACAGGGGAAAACATATATTACTTCTAAACTATTTACTGACATATAGAAAGAACCTTAAGGCAAACTTAAAATAAAGACACATACCTAACTCTATCCATATACTTTTAAATAAGTTTGAAGGAATAGACATAAAAAAGTTGTTTGCTCTTTCTTTTATAAGGAGAAAAAAAAAGACTACTATAATTTTAAATAGCCTTTGATAAGTACATATTTATAAAATAAGTTTCTAGAAGTTATATTAGAACTTTTAAATGTTGAAATGATAATAAGTAATAGATAGTATCTTATAACTAAAATGCAAGTTCGTTTGCAGTAGATTACTTTCCGTTTTAATGATCTGACTTACCTGTTTCCACCCAAGCAATTTCTTTACAGCGGGGCTTGTGAAAGAAAATAAGCTATTCAAGCTGGACATAGGCCCGCTGCTTGAAGATTCACCATCGTCCGTGTCCATAGTGACGAGTTTATGGAGTCTAGATGAGTCACCAGAAATAGCGGGAACGCGCTGACCGCCTTCAGTAATCCACGGAAATCCTCAAAGAGCCATCGATTAACATGAAATCACTTGGTATTCCCCACAATGCCTGTAAATCACAATCACGAATACCGCAAAATAGGTAACGAACTACGATTAGCGATGGATGAATATGATGGATCGGCGTGACACTTGCTAAGTTGCTTGGACAGTTAATAAATACAGACAAAAAATATTGCTTTTACTAAAATTATGGTAACTTACAGACTATACAATGCCTTTAGGGCAAAGTTGAAGGAAAAGCAAAGTTTTTTAATAGATATAAATATATTAAAGTTAGTAATTTATCTAGAAAAATATACATTTGCTTATAAAACCCTAAGTTTTAATTTAATTTTCAAAATTAATTTATTCGGCTTAGAACACCGACAGCTGTTTGAAATTCGCGAAGCCAGAATTTTCTCGAATTTGATTTGTCAGTGTCCATCGTTGATTCGTTGATATTTTAGATTATTTCTAGATTTCTAGAGAGTACGACGAAGCCTAAAGTGAAATTTTAATATTGAGTGCAATAGTTTTTTTGGTGTACAAATATTTTCAAGTACATTCCCATTTTAATTTTTTTGTCTAATCATGGAACAGGTAAGGTTATACTAGATTACTGATTTGGTTCTTTTATTGCACATCTAAAACTAATAAATAATTTTAGGTTAATCAGTTAAAAGAGAAAGGTAATGCTGCTTTATCTTCGGGTAAATACGATGAAGCCATTAAGTTCTACGCAGAAGGCATTGCATTAGATCCAAACAACCACGTTTTATATAGTAATCGATCAGCCGCACACGCTAAGGCCGGTAACTATGCGGCGGCTCTGGAAGACGCTAACAAATGCGTGTCAATTAACCCTTCATGGAGTAAAGGTTATTCTAGAAAGGGTAGTGCCTTAGCTTATCTTGGTGACCATGAAGAAGCAATTGCCGCTTACGAGAAGGGGTTGGAGTTGGAACCTGGTAACCAACAGTTAGCTTCTGGTCTGGCAGAAGTGAAAAAACAAGCAGAGGAAACAAAATTGAGAACAGAACAGCTCTTTGAAAAACTTAAAGCTGATCCAAAAACTAGGGAATGGCTTGATGACCCTGAATATGTCAAAATGGTCAAGGTATTTGTTTTCTTTATTACACTATAGTAACTTAATCCAAAATTTTGCTATTTACATAAATGTTGATGAGTCATTGTTAATGTTTCTTTGTTAAAGCTTATTGTGTTAATATTCACATAACTTTTGTTTTAGAAACTGGGTTCAGGGTCACAGGGCTCTTTAGATGGGAAATTAATGGAAGATAAAAGAATGTTGGCAACACTAAGTGTTATGCTTGGTGTAGATCTTGGATCTCCTATGGATGTAGATCAACCAGCTCCGGAGCCAAAACCGACTCCCCCACCAAAACAAGAACCGCCTAAACCTAATTACGAAGATATGCCAGAAAATAGAAGGCTGGCATTACAAGAAAAAGACATTGGAAATGAGTTTTATAAGAAGAAAGACTTTGATAATGCTTTGCTACACTACAATAAGGCAATTGAACATGACCCAGCTGATATTACTTTCTATACAAATGTAGCTGCCGTCTTCTTTGAGCAAAAAGAATATGAGAAGTGTGTCAAAGAATGTGAAAAGGCAATTGAAATTGGAAGAGAGAATAGAGCAGACTATAAATTGATTGCAAAAGCATTTACTAGAATTGGTGAGACATTGACCTTTGTAAATCATAAACAACCAGACTTATTCCTATGAATTGGTTTTCCTATTTGAAAATTAAATTTCATCAATTTCCATGAGACAAGAAAGAGATTTCGTTAGTTACTATATCTCAAAACTTGAATATTAGGTGCAGTTAATTATCATAAAATTAAATGATTATTATATATTAAAATTTATTCTAGGTAATGCTTATAAAAAGATGGAGCAATGGAAGCTGGCCAGAACATATTATGAAAAGTCTATGTCTGAACATCGTACTCCGGAGATCAAGACTCTTTTAAGTGAGGTTGAAAAGAAGATAGTTGAAGAAGAAAAAAAGGCATATGTAGACCCAGTGAAAGCTGAACAGGAGAAGGAACTAGGCAACAAATTCTTCAAAAAAGGTACATGTCCTTTTCTTTTTTAAGTACTTGGTTATTTACAATCTAAATAGTCACAAAATAAATTAAAATAATTAATCTAGGTTTTTATTAGAAACAGGAATTGTTTATGAAACTCATATTTTGTCTTTGCTATGACACTACTAATATAATAATAGTGGATAAGACCTTATATCTTAAATATTATCAGTAATATAGTGCCAATGCTTGTCTTGTTATTTATATTTAAAAAAATATATTGTGTTAGATAGCTTTTATGCTTGAATAAAAAAATACCAAGGTAAGAAATCAACATTTTTACTGTTCCTATGATGCTGATAAATTTTGGTCAAATTTTCCTTAACTTTTATTGTTATTATAGGTGACTACAGTACAGCTATGAAGCATTACACAGAAGCCATTCAACGTAACCCAGACGACCCTAAGCTTTACTCAAACAGAGCAGCCTGTTACACCAAACTAGCTGCCTTTGACCTTGGGCTCCGAGACTGTGAAAAGTGTTGCAAACTTGATCCTAAGTTTATAAAGGGCTGGATCCGAAAGGGCAAGATTTTGCAGGTTTGAGTTTTGAATAAGTGTTTTAGTTTATTTATTGACTTTTTCATGTTTATGTTTGCAAATGTATTTGTAGATAAAGTAAAAATAAATTTTTTATATTAGGTACCATAATTTCCTTAGATATATAGCATCTATAAATGATTTGCAAATAAAGGAAAAAATTTGTCCACAGCTACATATAATCCAACTTTTGGATTTACTTTTAATTGACAGTCTGTGGACTGGTATTTCATCACATTTTAAATGAAATATAATTGAAAATAGACACATACTATTTTTATTTTTAGGGCATGCAACAGCATTCTAAAGCTCTCACAGCATACCAAAAGGCATTGGAGTTAGATCCCAGCAATGCCGAGGCTCTGGATGGATACCGTGCCTGCTCCACACAACTAAACTCTAACCCTGAAGAGGTTAGTAAAACTTGTATTGCTTTATCCCTACTTTTATCTAGAAAATATATTTTCAAATTGATATGGTTTAAAACATGCTCTTATAAAATTAGCTATGAATTATTCAATACATAAATGCAATAAATTTTACATGATAAACAATAAATGCCAGGATTTTAGACATTTTGACAACATTAAGTCAATTCAATTACAACATGATACCACAGGTTCAATGGAATTATAAGAATGTAATTTATTTCTAACATCTTTTCATTAATACATTTTGTAATTGCGATTTACATATTAATTTATCAAATGCAATTAATTTAAAGTTTAATAAATATCTTTAATGTATGTTCACAGGTCCGCAAGCGAGCCATGTCAGATCCAGAAGTACAGCAAATACTCCGGGATCCAGCCATGAGATGCATCCTTGAACAAATGCAGCAAGACCCACATGCATTACAGGACCATCTTAAAAATCCAGAGATTGCTGCAAAAATACAAAAGCTACTAGAGTCGGGACTCATTGCTATACATTAGATTTACTTATCTAGAGATATAGGTATTTTCATCGCCTGCACTAAATGAAGAAGGGACAGGTTCATGGATCAGTTGCAATGATATATTCTTGCTTATTACAAGACAATATTCTAAAACTATCAACACTTAAGGGTTTACTATACAATACTTATAAAATATCAGAATAGTTAAAAAGACCAGTTAAATAAATGCTTGCTTTTATTTTTTAACATAGAGTAGATAGAATTATATTAGAGGTGGTATCTACGATAAGCTTATGAACAAAGCTCGCTCATGCTGATAACTTGGATAGCAGTTTTTATTAATAAAACCAATATTGTTAAGTGAAGTTCCACAATGCAATTGTAAACACTGCATTTTTTCATGGTCTAGAGGTGCAGGCAAAATTATACAAATATTCTTATGTAGTTTTTTTTATAGAAATTGGCCAGTATGATTCTACTGCAAGTTTTGTCTTACATATAAAAGAAAAAGGTTTTTAAATTTTGCTTCTTTTAATTAAGAATAAATAGTTAAAACTATTACTTGAGTGTCTTAGGCCAATATGGTGAGTTAAATTTACATTTATTAATGTGTTTAAAATGTAGTTACTAAATATACAAAATTGTATTGTAATATTACAATTATTTTACCCACTCCTTTATAATTCATTCCATTCTAAGTTATGTTAATTCTGTTGGACTTCTTCTGATGTGTTAGGGTCCACTTTATTTTTACCAATTGCATGAATACAACTTGCAATAATAATTGTATGATTATGAAATAAAGTTTATGTAGGCCAATGCCAATTTTTTTATTGCTTTTTCGTTTATCGTTAGGTTCCCTATACCTCACAGATACAGGTTTTTTATGAAAAAAGAGTAAGCGTAAAGGGTCGTCATTCACGTAAGGATCTAGGCATACGTTAGGTTGTTGGCGAATTCCCCGAGCGTAATACTTGCCGGTGGAGTATATTCGTTTCATTACGAAATGATACAGAAAAATCGTACATTTTCTGTACGATCTTGGTCTAGCGATCGTACATGAGTAAAAATGACTAAAATCGTGGAAATACGATTTAAGTGCCCATTGATAAATTTCAAAGTCGGGACTTTATTACGACTATAAACAGACTGCGTTTTGGTCACTCCACCGTCCCAGCCCACCTGGCTCAGTTGGGCATAAGGGAGAGCAGCTACTGCACCCTCTGCAAAATTCTGTTGGTCATATAGAATTTTTAAATGTAAGTGCTTTTCGTTTGACAGATTGATTCTTGTCAGTGAAATTAGTGACACAGTGCAAAATCAAGTAACAGTGCAAGATCCGTCCCGCCGCCTGAGTAGTGAGCCTGTTAAAAAATAGATCCTATTACGTGCCTCTATATAAATTCATTAAAAATACAGTTGGAAAATTATAATAAACCGAATAAAAATACTTGTTCAGTCATATTATGTTTGTAATTTTAATATTTAGTAATAAAGTAGATTCAACGCGAAGCAGACGTTTCATTGCACTAAAATTATACTTAATAGTTCACCAGTCAAAAAGCAACCTTATCGCCGCAACATATGGTCCTTCGAGCCGGATCTTGTGTCTACTGAGCTGCATCGAAGGAACAATAGACTACGCATTCCATTGCGATAAGGAACTCGTTTAGCAACTATTTTGTGCAATTTTTAGACTTATAACTTTTGAATATTATTGAAATAGAACGTGCAAGTGACTTTAAAGTGATCAAATAATGGCAAATGTGGAACAATTATTAAGTGTACTTGAAAATAATAATGAACTATTAAAAAAGACTCAAATAAATATTAAAAAATGTGCAAAGGCTAGACTTACGAAAGGTTATCTAAAAACACGGATGGAGTGTATAGAAAGTTACTGGAAGACTTATAAAAGTGCACATTTAGATTTAATAAAAATTACGCCGCGTGAACAAAAGTCAATTTTACCATATTTTGTCAATGAGGATTATTATTTGATCGAGGATTTATATTTATGTATGGTGTCTGACATCAGGGATATGTTAGAAGGTCTTGAAATTCAAAGAGGACAACAATCCTGTAATCAGGGGAACGGCTCCACTGCAGTCGAACACAACGTACAATCACAGGTTCGACTCCCGCGCATTGAATTACCTACTTTTTCGGGTAATTACGAAGAATGGCCTTCTTACAAAGATATTTTTGTTGCACTGGTACATGATAACACGGCACTGTCTAATGTTCAGCGACTACATTATTTGAAATGCAGCATCACAGGTGAAGCAGCATCCTTATTAAAACACATCCAAATCACCGAGTCGAATTACTTATCTGCTTGGGAGACTTTAAAACTTAGATATGGGAATAAACGTATGATAATTAATTCATTATTTAAACGATTATTTTCACAAAAGAAAATTATGTCACAATCGGCTTTACAATTAAAAGGAATATTAGATACAACAAATGAAGTTTTAAACAGCTTACAAAATCTTAAGGTATCCACAGAGTCATGGGACCCTATAATTGTATTTTTAGTAGTTCAAAGGTTGGATCTAGATACTCACAAAGAATGGGAACAATTTTCGTATGATATGAGTCAAGAAGAATTATCTACCTGGTTTGAATTACAGAAGTTTTTAGAAGGAAAATTTAGAACGTTAGAATTGTTAAATCCACCTTTTAAACCAACTCTCAAGCCGTTAAGAGAACGTGTTTTCCACATGTCTATAGAGAAGACATGTATTATGTGTAAGGAAAATCATAGCTTATGTCGTTGTAAAACATTCTCAAAAATGTCACCTGCAGAAAGAAGTCACTATGCACAACACAACAAACTCTGCTTCAACTGCTTGGCTCCAGGGCATTCGGCATTTAGATGTAATTTACCTCTTTCGTGTCGAATATGCAAGGCTCGTCATCATTCTCTTCTTCATCAGTCAACTAAAGCAAATGCGTCGGCATCTTTAGAACTCAAGCAACCGATGACATTACCTCAGGAAGAGGAGAAGACTCTTGCTACAATGACAGCTTTACATAATGTTACAGAACATATCAATCTATTAGCAACCGCAATTGTGGTTATAAAGGGAAACTATGGGCACACAACTGTACTTAGGGCGTTAATAGATTCGGGGTCGCAGTCATGCTTTATCACACAAAAGGCAACTCAAGCACTAAAATTGCAACGCAAACCTGTAAATTTGGTCGTCACGGGTATGGATAATATGAAGGTAAACATCAAACAAGAAGTCAATTTTGATTTATTGTCACGCTGGGAAACTAACTTTGAGCTACCAATACACGCCTACGTGATGTCACAGCCATTAAAGTTTAACATACCTTCATCAGAATATTTGCAACAGGAACTGCGTCACTTTGAGAAATTGAATCTAGCAGATCCAAATTTTATGGATTCCGGAGCATTGGATTTGCTATTAGGGGTGCAAGAGTATACAGCAATTCTTAAACAAGGATTAATCAAGGGTCCATCAGGCACAATATGCGCACAGAAAACCAGCCTGGGATGGATTGTGATGGGTGGAATAAACATCAACATGAAACCAAAGCATAAAGCCATAATGGCAATGAATATCACAACTGATGCAAGTTTTAATGATTTAATTAAAACTATTTGGGAGATAGATACAGACACAAAACGTAATTTAACTAAAGAAGAATTGAGATGTGAAGAATTTTATAAAGAAACTCATGCTAGGAATGACGAAGGAAGATATATAGTTAGATTACCCTTTAAAACTGAAGCACCATTGTCATCTGAAGGAAATACAAAAGAAACAGCAATTAAGAGATTAATGCAGCTTGAAAGAAGATTTAGTAGAAATCCAGAACTAAAAGACGAGTATCTGAAAGTAATAAATGAATATAAAACATTAAATCATATTGAAGAAGTACCTGAAAAAGAATTACATAAAAAATCAGTGTACTTACCTCACCACGCTGTGGTCCGTCAGGGCAAAGAAACTACGAAGACACGAGTTGTTTTCGATGCTTCCTGTAAAGGCTCCAACAATATTTCACTTAACGAGGAGCTTCTGTCAGGTCCAGTTTTGCAAGAAGATTTAAGAAATTTAATCATGAGATGGCGTATTCATGCAATTTGTTTCGTCTCAGATATTCAAATGATGTATAGAATGATAAAAATTCATAGAGATGATGTTGATTACCAACGTATAGTATGGAGAGAAAATCCATCTGATGAGATACGTGACTATCGCCTTCTTACTGTAACGTTCGGGACAGCCTCAGCACCGTATCTTGCAGTAAAAACTTTGAAGCAACTAGCGATTGATGAAGGGGATAAGTTTCCTGAAGCAGCTAGAATATTAAATGAAGATTTCTATGTTGATGATTGCATGTCTGGAAGTGATGACGTTCAAAAAGCAATTCAGATTAGCAAGGATTTAAAAGAATTGTTACGTAGAGGAGGATTCGAGTTGAAGAAATGGTCCTCTAATAATACTGAATTTATGCAAAGTTTAAAACCAGATGAAAGAACTACTAAAGCTCATTTCGATTTAAAACTAGATGGAATAATTAAAGCACTAGGGGTTCAATGGAATTTAGGGAATGATCGATTTGAATACAACTTAAACCTACCTGAAGTCGATGAAGAAAACATTATCACGAAGCGGAATATCCTCTCAGATATACAAAAGTTGTTCGACCCTTTAGGTTGGATCGCACCTAGTATTGTTCAAGCTAAAATATTAATTCAAAAACTATGGCTTGAGAAGGTTGATTGGGATGAGGATCTTAACATTTTTCTGAAAGAAGAATGGTTGAAGATTCGCCGAGATCTTATGAATGTGAATAACATTTCTATCGATCGATGGTTAAGTACTTCATGCTCCAACATGGATACAATTCAAATTCATGGTTATTGTGATGCTTCTATTTTAGCTTACGCCGCCGTGGTGTATTACCTAGTCAAGAAAACGGACGGTTCATATAGAACATCATTAATTGCAGCCAGAACTAGAGTGGCTCCCCTCAAGACAATTTCGTTGCCAAAATTAGAACTTTCTGGAGCTTTGCTTTTATCCCGATTATTGAACCAAGTAGCACAGGCCATGAGAATACCGATGGAAAGAGTTTTCGCATGGACAGATTCATCTATAGTCATAGCTTGGTTGTCTGGTGAACCCACGAAATGGAAGCCATTTGTGGCCAATCGTGTAGTAGAAATTTTAGCAAATCATAAAAAAGAACAATGGCATCATGTCCAGTCACAAGAAAATCCATCAGATATTGCATCTAGAGGTATGTTCATCTCCGATTTGAAACACTGCAACCTTTGGTGGAAAGGACCTACTTGGTTACAAAAAGGAGAAATCATCTTAACAGACGAGAACATATTTACAACAGATCTAGAAAAGAAAAAGGAAAGAATTAAAACTCTCATATTGACAAACATTAAAGAAGAAAAAAGATTTTCGGAAAAATTTGAAAGATTTACTACCTTAAATGAACTATTAAGAACCATAGCTTTTTGTAAAAAGTTTATCAAGTTTAAAAAGGATAATAAAAATATAACAATCACAACAGAAGATATAGAAGAAGCATTACTAACATGTATCAAAATAGTGCAAAATGAAGAATTCGAAACTGAAATAGATTCGTTAAAGAAAAAGAACAATATTAAAAAGCACAGTAAATTGAAGACGCTTAATCCATTTTTAGATAATAATGGAGTGCTCAGGGTGGCCGGAAGATTAGCAAAATCAAGTTTAGAAACAAATACTAAACATCCTATAATCATTGGAAATAACAACACTCTTGTCTCACTTATTATCGCCGACGCTCATAAAACAACATTACATGGAGGTATTCAGCTAATGCTTTGTTATTTACGCTCTAAATATTGGGTATTGCGTGCAAAAGACATGACAAAGAAGCATATCCATCGATGTCTAATTTGCGCTAAGGAAAGTGCAAAGGTAAAAACTCAATTAATGGGTGATTTACCTTCCGTTCGTACTACACCTTCTCGACCATTTATCAATGCAGGTGTAGATTTCGCTGGTCCATTTCAAATCTTGTTGAACAAAGGAAGAGGTATCAAAACAAACAAAGCCTACACTGCAATTTTTGTCTGTATGTCTACTAAAGCAATTCACTTAGAACTAGTCGGTGACATGACGTCAAATTCATTCATAGCTGCATACAGACGATTTACATCAAGAAGAGGCAAATGCGCACATCTTTGGAGTGATCAGGGAAAAAACTTCGTAGGAGCAAACAAAGAGTTACGTAAAGCATGGGAAGAAATAAAATTGCAATTTGACCAAGAAATCATAGACAGCTTAGCAAATGATGGCACTCAGTGGCACTTCATTCCTGCATACTCACCAAACTTCGGAGGACTCTGGGAGGCTGGAGTTAAGTCAATGAAGTATCATTTAAAACGAATTCTTAATAACAACCTTACCTTCGAAGAGTTGTCACCTGGAAAATGGATCCTTGGACGAATTACTGAAAAACATCCAGGATCAGATGGTGTAACTAGAGTTTATAGTGTTAAAAATGGAAATAATATTGTAAAACGATCTGTATCTAATCTTTGCTATCTCCCAATTAATGAAGCTTAAGTGCCAAATTGTTAAAGTATATATTAAGGGTTTGCATGTAATCTTTTGAAAGGACATTAAAGGTCCTTTGGTGGGCGGATATGTTCAGTCATATTATGTTTGTAATTTTAATATTTAGTAATAAAGTAGATTTGTAGGTGATTGATTAACGTGTCGTATTGAAACAGTGATGTGTTCTGAGAAGAACATATCAGAATAGATACGGTCGTGTGTTCTGAAAAGAACAGTTTCATCGTGTCGTAAGACACGGTAATATGCCCTGACAAGGGCAGTTTTCAAACGTTTTCGTCGTGAAACAAGAATAATTTGTCCTGAAAAGGACAGTTGTTAGACGTTTAGTCGAGAAACGTAATTTGTCCTGAAAAGGACAGTTTTGAGCGTTATCGTAAGGCTACGATACCGAAGTGTTCTGAGATAAACACGTTCGTACGCTTCGACGGCTGCGTGCAGAAAAAGGCCAACTTTTTGCCGCGCCGCATTTTTATCGCCTACTCTGGTACCTGCGCAACCAATCAACGCTCCGCATCTTGGCACCACATGTCAATATTAGTTGTAAGTGTAGGATAATTTTTAAGTATAATTGTACACAGTTTTGTAAATAAATATCATTCATCTTTCACTATTCCATCTTCACCTCTTCTCTACAAGTAATTAGGGAGTTTTATTTTAACATCGACCAAGTAATTCTGAACCAGTCAACCTCAAGCAAACATCCCTAAAGTGGTGACCCCGTGAAGAACAACCCCGTGAAGAACAACCCCGAGAAGAACAACCCGAGGAGAACAACCCCGAGAAGAACACCAAGAACATTGAAGATGTCGACAACAGAAAATTCCGGTGCAGAGCGTCAAACTTCATCAACACCGTCGAGCCAAGAAGTCTCCGGCATTTCACTGTCGCTCCGCGTGCCACCATTCTGGCGCGACCAGCCGCTCCTCTGGTTCTGCAGTTTCGAAGCAGCAACCGCCGATCTAAAACGAAGCCAGGCCCAGCTCGCCCAGATGGTCATCGCACAGCTTGAAAAGCAAGACATTCAAAACATCGCCGATCTTATTTGCTCGCCGCCGGAAGCAGATTACTACAACGCTATTAAAGACCGTTTAATATCGCTATACGAAGAGTCTAATAGCGCACAAACGAAGAAGCTACTGTCGCAAGTCGAGCTCGGAGACCAGAAACCCAGCCAGCTGATGAGGCAAATGAAGCAGCTCAACAAGGATAAATTTCCCGAAAGCACCATCAAAATGATGTGGCTTGAGCATCTGCCGCCACACATTCGTTCCGTGCTAGCTGTCAGCGAAGCGTTTAAAATCAAAACGACGCTTGACGACCTTACCTTGCTCGCGGACAAAATGATGGAAGTCCACACGCCGTTGCAACACATCGCTGCCGTCGCAACGCCTTTCGCATCTGTACCATCGCCTCCACCACCTCATCCGCAACAGCCAACCATCGACACCCTCATCGGTGAAATAAGAAGGTTGTCTTTGGAAGTGGCTGAGCTACGAGCACAACCTCGCGACAACTACCGCAACAGTCGCTCTCGCCACCGTTTCCAATCACGCTCGCGGAACGCGTCTCCACATCACAACGAAAACCGACGAGAGTCGCAGATGGAAGACCGAAGCCGAAAAAAATCTCCAATGCCGTACTGCTATTACCATCATCGCTACGGTATGGACGCGAAGAAATGCGCACCACCGTGCAGTTTCAAGCCCATTAACCAGTCGGAAAACTAAAAGTAACGCTGGCCGCGGCGGGAACCGGCGTTACCGAATCATCACACCGCCTTTTCGTTACCGACAGGGTAACGAAACTTACCTTTTTGGTCGACACAGGAGCCAATATCTCCGTGCTACCAAAGAAAAAAGGCTCACGCGAAAAACCACTGCCGTTTCAACTCTACGCCGCCAACAACACTGTAATTCCTACATACGGAGAGAAGTCACTCACACTCGATCTTAACCTTCGAAGACCATACACATGGAAATTCGTCGTAGCCGATGTGTCCAAGCCAATCCTGGGAGCAGATTTCTTACAGTACCACCACCTCATTGTCGACGTAAAAAACCGACGATTGATCGACGGGAAAACACAGCTGGTAACTAACGCTCAACTCAGTACTGCGGGCATACCTACAGTTCGCAGTATAGACATTGAGCAAAATTACCACAGCATTCTAGCAGATTTCCCAGGCACAACTAGACTCACTTCAATGAAGCTAAGTCCTAAACATTCTGTCGAACACTTCATTGAAACAAATGGACCGCCTCTTCACTGCAGGCCACGCCCCATTGCGCCGCATCGTTACGAAATGGTCAGAAAGGAATTTCAGAGCATGATTGATCAAGGGTTTTGCAGACCAAGCAAAAGCCCTTGGGCATCACCTCTTCACGTCGTGCCAAAGAAGAATGGAGACCTACGCGTGTGTGGCGATTACCGAAGGCTCAACGCCATAACCAAGCCTGATCGGTATCCCATACCACGCATACGTGATTTCACATACCAACTCGCAGGGAAGAAAATTTTCTCCACGCTTGACCTCAACCGCGCCTACCAACAACTGCCAGTCAGCGAGCAAGATGTGGAGAAAACCGCTATCATAACACCATTCGGCCTTTTCGAGTTCCCGCGCATGTGTCCTGGTCTAAAGAACGCCGGCCAGACATTCCAACGCTTCATTCACGAAGTACTGCGCGAACTCGACTTCGTATTCCCTTTCGTTGATGATCTACTGATAGCGTCAATCGACGAGGATGAGCACCGAAGACACCTACGCACCGTATTACAGCGACTAGAAGAATACGGTATTACCATCAACCCATCAAAATGTGTTTTCGGCCAGCCAACTGTCAAATTCCTCGGTCATCAAGTCACGGCGGAAGGAATACAGCCACCCCAAGAGAAGGTACAAGCCATCACAGACTTTCCAAAGCCACAAACCGTAGAGGAACTGCGACGTTTTCTCGGTATGATTAACTTTTACCGCGAAAATATCAAAGACGCCGCCACCATACAAGCGCCGCTAAATAACTATCTGCACAACATCAAGAAGCGTGATAAAACTAAGATCGACTGGACCGCTGAATCAACGCAAGCTTACGAGGCATGTAAAGAGAGCATAAAAAACGCCGCTTTACTCGCTCATCCGTCTCACCATGCGACGCTAGCGATATTCAGCGACGCGAGCGACAAAACAGCTGGTGCCGTACTAAATCAATTTGTCAACAACACATGGCAACCACTCGGCTATTTTTCGAAGAAATTCAGCGACGCACAGACTCGCTATAGTACCTACGATAGAGAGCTACTCGCCATCTACATGGCTGTCAAACATTTCCGAAAAATGTTCGAGGGACGAGAAATCATAATATACACGGACCACAAGCCGCTAACTTTCGCTTACACAAAATCAAATTCAAACAGCGAATCACCGAGACGCACCCGACAGCTACTATATATCAGCGAATTTACCACTGATATACGACACATCAGTGGGTCTCAAAATGCAGCCGCAGACGCATTATCACGCATCGACGCAATCACATGTCCATCGCCGATCGACTACAATCAACTTGCAATAGCTCAAGAGCGCGATAGCGATAGAATTCAAGCACTTGGTTTACAGAGCAAATTATCTTTCAAGGAAGTAAACCTGCCCGCGTCAAACATTAAATTACTCTGCGAAACTTCAACCTCATACATACGTCCGTACCTACCTGAAGAATACCGACGTACCGCATTCGACGCAGTACATAACGTTAGCCACCCTGGAATAAAGACCACGAGGAAATTAATTACGCAACGCTACTTTTGGCCCTCAATGAACGCAGATGTCGGCAAGTGGGCAAAAGTATGCCTACAGTGTCAGCGCGCTAAAATACAACGCCATACAACAAGTCCATTATCAATTTTTTCACCAACCGAACGATTCGAACACGTGCACATCGATATCGTTGGTCCGCTACCTACCGCGGCCACCGGTCATCGATACCTAGTGACAATGATCGACAGAGCGACGAGATGGCCCGAAGCATACCCATTATGCGAAATAACAGCCGAAGACGTCGCCAAAGCATTATACGAAGGTTGGATTTCCCGTTTTGGTTGCCCTGCTACAATAACAACGGACCAAGGACGCCAATTCGAAAGCAGAGTATTTGCATCTCTTTCTCGCTTACTCGGAATTGAAAAAACGCGTACAACATCATACCACGCACAATGTAACGGTATCATCGAACGATGGCACCGTGTCCTTAAGGCCGCATTGAAGGCAAGACTACAGACCGCAAGAAGCTGGATTAACGAGCTACCAACCGTCCTACTCGGATTACGCGCCGCTATGCGAAGTGACACCGGCGTAAGCGCCGCTCAACTCACCTACGGATGCAACATACGCTTACCCGGTGATTTCTTATCTACGACCCGCGATAACGTCATTATGGACTCTGCCTACATCGATCAGCTGCGCGACGCAATACGTAACTTGCAACCAATGCCTAACCAACCACATAGCAACACAAAACCTATATTCATACACCGCGACCTGCAAACATGTGAATACGTATTCGTACGCATAGACGCCGTAAAGAAGCCATTACAAGCACCCTACGACGGACCCTATCGCGTGCTGAAACGAGACAGCAAGATATTCACGCTGCAGTTACCTAACCGTGAAACAAAGATCTCTATTGATAGACTCAAACCCGCCTACACAATCGCCGAGCCAGATGTGCCCATTGATACAATACCGAGTACCTGCAACAAGCAAATCACATCAAGTGCGAATGAACTACATAAACCATCCAATAGCCTGAAACATCAAAACGATAACAACCTGAAACATCAAAACGACAACAACCTGGAACATCAAAACGATAACAACCTGAAACATCAAAATGACAACGACCTGAAACAACAAGACCTGAACAACTCAATACCTACAAGGACAACTCGCCGAGGCCGCGTTATACGCCTGCCGGTACGCTTCGCTAGAGGGGGAATCCTGTAGGTGATTGATTAACGTGTCGTATTGAAACAGTGATGTGTTCTGAGAAGAACATATCAGAATAGATACGGTCGTGTGTTCTGAAAAGAACAGTTTCATCGTGTCGTAAGACACGGTAATATGCCCTGACAAGGGCAGTTTTCAAACGTTTTCGTCGTGAAACAAGAATAATTTGTCCTGAAAAGGACAGTTGTTAGACGTTTAGTCGAGAAACGTAATTTGTCCTGAAAAGGACAGTTTTGAGCGTTATCGTAAGGCTACGATACCGAAGTGTTCTGAGATAAACACGTTCGTACGCTTCGACGGCTGCGTGCAGAAAAAGGCCAACTTTTTGCCGCGCCGCATTTTTATCGCCTACTCTGGTACCTGCGCAACCAATCAACGCTCCGCATCTTGGCACCACATGTCAATATTAGTTGTAAGTGTAGGATAATTTTTAAGTATAATTGTACACAGTTTTGTAAATAAATATCATTCATCTTTCACTATTCCATCTTCACCTCTTCTCTACAAGTAATTAGGGAGTTTTATTTTAACATCGACCAAGTAATTCTGAACCAGTCAACCTCAAGCAAACATCCCTAAAGATTCAACGCGAAGCAGACGTTTCATTGCACTAAAATTATACTTAATAGTTCACCAGTCAAAAAGCAACCTTATCGCCGCAACAATACTCAAGACTTAAAGGTCTAGATATCAGGCCATAAACTTAAAAAAAAATGATAATATGTAAAGTTTGAAAATTCTTTGATGATTTTAATTGTCATTGTCATTCAAAAACGTGATGGCTGACAGTTGACAATTTGAAGTAATTTTGTTGATAAAATAGCAGTTGTAATCTAGTGTGAGTTTGTAAATTTCTTTGCAATAATTAATTAACTTCACAATGAACAAACGATGCAAGTTGAAACTAAATACTGGTGGAATGTGGACGTATGTTCATGTGACCTTATTATCTTGCAAATAATTGTTATCGGTGTATGTAAAGCGACAACTATTGTGCCAGTTAAATTAAAAGTTTATGCTGACTCCATATTCTGGTGAAAATTAAACAAATGTGATTTTTGCACGTTTAGCTTCATTTATTTACACGTAAGTACTATTTATAGTTAAACTAATTATAATAATAAATTAACTAACTAATATTAAATATCTTAATATTTTTTAGTTAAACTTTTTTTTTTAGTGTAATAAGATTTTAAATAAAAAAATGATTCCAAATATGATTTACTCCGTTATTTTAAAAAAATCATTACATCTTCTAATTAAATTATTTGTACCATTAATAATTTTTATCCATATCAATATTCCTGAATTTGTTTTGGATATATGTATTGAGTTGTCTAACAATAGAATACATAAACATATAGATGTTATGTAAAATGTAAATAGTAAATGAGATCATAAGATGTGTTTGGCAATAGGTTTGCCAGTGTCATTAGATTTAATTTATTTCAATTCCAGTACTCTATATATGCATGATTCCTAAGTGTCCTAATAATTAATTATTTTTTATGTAAAATACCTATTGCATGTGCATTAATTCAATTCAATCAATGATAAATAAATAATCTGTACCTTATAATTAACTAAGGATAAGGATAAAAGTTAAGATTACATATGAATGGATTTGTATGTGGGTCCTGATTATGATTGGAAATAAAAATATATGTACTTGTTTCTTAGAAAAAATGTTATGCTGTTGTTAACTTCAGTGCTGGTGGTGTTATACTATATCCACACTTATAAAAGGTAACTAGGAATGCGCTCAGAAAAAAAAATATAAATAACAAAAAACATTCTTGCTATTACATAGGTAGGTATGTCTCTATCATAAATAACTCACATTAATTATTGAAATACATACATTTATTTAGTAATATTAATACCAAAGATGGTTTATTATTCATTATAACTACTAGTTAAATCTCTTAGTATTCTCAAAATTAATGTACATATTTATTTATTTATTTATTAACACTTCGTTGCATATACATTAATATAGTACAATTGACATAATTAAATAAAAAGGAGAGCAACTGGCGGCCTAGGCAACCACTGTGAGAAAAAGAAAAGTATTAAATTACATAAGAAAGGCAAGAAGTGCAAAAATACATGTATTACATTTAGTTGTTTAGAAAAAGAAACTTATCAGGAACAAAAAAAACAAACTAAACTAATAAAGAATACATGAAAAAAAAAATAATAATAATAATAAAAAGTGCACATGAATCATTTTCAATCTCCTAAATCAAGATCAGTCTCACGACAGTACCTACCAGGTAGGTACCTATTATTAAAGTTAGGGATACGATGTGGACAGGTAATGTTTGTAAAGAAGAGATTTAAAGGAAGATAAAGAAGGAGCTAAGCGAATAGGGACTGGAAGTGAGTTCCATAGCTTAACTGCAGAGACCCTAAAGGATTCGCCATGAAAGGAGGAGTTATGACACGGGACTTCAAGGATATAGTTTTCGGAAGAGCGTAAGCTATAGTTATGGGATCCCAAAAATTTGAAATCATTTTTGAGATAGGAAGGAGTTTTAGGGTTGAACAGAATGGAATATAGGAGATGGAGAACATGAGCATCGCGTCGCTGACGAATGGGTAACCAGCCTAGCCGTTTACGGAACGCAGAGATATGGTCGTACTTTCTTAGACTGAATATAAATCGGATACAGAAATTTTGGAGACGATCCAGTTTATTTAGCAATTCCTCGTTTAGATCGGAAGAGCAAGAATCGGCGTAGTCCAGTAATGGCAGGAGGAGAGATTTAGCCAGTGAGGTTTTAGTGCTAAAGGGAAGAAAATTACTAAGACGTCGAAGGATACTGGAGGCACCATACAATTTGCGGCTAACTTCTTTAACATGCTGCTCCCAGGATAAATTTTGATCAATTAAAACCCCTAAATTTTTTACTGTACGGCTGATATTTAAAGTCACACCGTCGATATGTACAGGAGGTACTCTGGCCCAGTCAATTCTCGTCGTGAAATAAGGGCTGCCAATAATTATTACTTTACTCTTGTTGGGATTGATTAGTAGACCAAAGTTATTACTCCAGTCAACTATCTTTGCCAGCTCATAGTTAGTAGATTGTATGGCTTGTGGGAGATCATCGAGACTTGATTGAACGTAGATTTGAAGATCATCGGCGTATAAATGAAAATTGGTTGAAAGACGGAAAGTTAAGGAGTTAATATAAATAGCAAAAAGAAGAGGAGAAAGTACGCCACCTTGCGGAGTGCCAGATTATTAATTAAAACAAAAATATTTAATATATTTGGGAAAATAAACACTTGGTTTCACTGATAGTTTTTTGTTTACTAATAAGAAGCCTATCTGACATTCCTACTCCAAACAGTTTTTCTTTCAGTAGAAAAATTGTTTGCCTCCAATGCACTGTGGTGTTTTTAGTATGTATTCATATAATATACATTCCTGTTATGGAGAAATAGTCCAATAAAGATAGTATTTTACATGTTCTCTATCAATTAGATTTTATATTGTCATAATATATATAAAGTTGCAGATTATAACATTGATTATCAACTGGTCTAATTAGTAACTTATCATGAAGTATTACAAGATAACAAGCCATGTGTTTAAAGTTTTTACCTGTAAATTTCTCAATTAAAAAAATCCTGATGTGTCTTTATAAGAGTATATCAACTTCTTTCATGATTTGTAATTAATGTATTGCAGGCGAATTTACGAAGTACATTATTATGTTGAATTTTACATCAATTTTATATCAATAGGATCAGTCGATTAAAAGGAACTCCAGGGGTCGCTCTAGAATTACCTAGACTATCCTCTACCTACGCTCTATTTAAGACGTTCAGGTATACAAAGCCCATTTTTTGTCATAAGTGTTCACATGTTCTTTTTATAATTACCATAGAAGAGTCATTATACCCACCAATTACTATGTTATCAGGGGAGCTTTTGTCTGACAATTTTGGTATCGAACCCAAGAGACCAGTTTTCAGATGATGATGCCTTCACAATTACCACTTAGTCACGGGCCTTGCTTATTAAAAACCCAAACATTTTGTTTTCAAGTGGTGCGTTATATCATTAAATATAACAATTGGCTATAAATGTTTGTGAAATAATATGATGAACTCAAAACTTTTCACGCATGCCTACCTCCATATTATTATATTATATTATATTATATTATATTATATTATATTATATTATATTATATTATATTATATTATATTATATTATATTATATTATATTATATTATATTATATTATATTATATTATATTATATTATATTATATTATATTATATTATATTATATTATATTATATTATATTATATTATTATTATTAATATATAAAAGAAAGTCGTGTTTGTTACAACACTTATAACTCGAGAACGGCTGGACCGATTGCCATGGTTTTTTATTTGTTGGATTTGTTTCCGTCCCGAATAGCAGAATAAGCAATAAAATATCGGATAAGTTATCGAATAACAATAAATAAATTAATTATTTTTACGAATGCAAAAACCATATGGTGCCATCTGTTGACAAAACTACGCATCATTTTACGTCGAATTCGTGTCAGTTCAAGAAATTCCGATTTTGAGGTGAATGAGGAGATGCATAACCATGCTTTGATCCTGATCAAAAGGTGTTGGATATCAGAAAGTGCTTAACATGCAGTATCGCCATATTGACGCTACAGAGAAGATGCCTAATGTGTAAAACTGCCATTCTTCTTTCGCAATGGCAAGCAATAAAATATTTCTGTATTTGCAAAAAAGTTGTATTAATGTAATATTTAACATTAATGAAATCCTAAAATAAGTTAAATTAAAGTAACAACGATATGATAAGGTTGTAGGGCGGAACGAAGTTAGCCAGGTCAGCTAGTATTATTATAAAAATAAAATATAATTTGACGTAAAAACCAATGATTGCTAGCTTAAGATTTGAAATATGTGTTTGTAAGTATGTATTGTGAAAAATGCGGAATTTCGGAATATAAATGACCAAATAAGTTCCTAAATTTTATTTGATTCATTATGACTAGAAGGAATCGAAAATAAAAAGTCGTCAATATTTTTAAAATTTTCCAGACACCGTAACCTTTTGTTATCAAATAATCCTTTTATAATATTGTATGGCACTCAAATTGTCTAATTAATTTTGTTTAGATCTTGATAGATTTTGTTTGATTATTAATTTTAGGCAAAATTATCTTAAGGTGATGTGAATGTCGAAACAACTTCTTCATCGAATCCTATATTACATGACCTTGTGGTTCGTGGTAGAAATTCATAGAATTATACCGAATTGACACAGTTCTGTCTATAGGTAATTTAACAAAATACGCTGATATGCCGATACTCGTTTAGAATTGTCTGCGTATACGCAAATATTTAGATTTTAAAGTAATACATTCATTTTGTAATGTTACTTAAGCTTCGCTTGTCTAGTCTTTTATTATTTGCGGAAAATCAGGCTCCGAAGGCAAGTGGAATTTCAGGCTTTGGAGCCTGAGCCCTGACGTGAATGTTTGAATCTAAGATATTCCTCTTCAATACGAGCAAAACTCAAAAGTCAAAAATCATTTATTCATATAGAGAACACAATGTACACTTATAAACGTCAAAAAAGAAATATACATTAAATGCTTCTAATTTTACATTTCCTGCCAGTTCTCAAATCAAGGCCGTAGAACGGAAGAGAAGAACTGGCAATAAACTCTCCGCCACTCTTTTTTTGTTTTACACAACGTTTGTAAGGAGCTACAACATGTTCCACATGACATCTTAAGAAAATGTGAAAAGCGCTCATAGGGAGAAAAATCCATTGATTGGGACAGTACAGTTGGGGACTGGGGCTCCTCTTTCAAGATTGGCATGTCTGTATACTTTGTTTATTACAGTGGCTATGATATTCCAAATATATGTTTGTTTCAGATAAACTGG
Source organism: Pieris napi (assembly GCF_905475465.1). Lineage (NCBI taxonomy): Eukaryota > Metazoa > Arthropoda > Insecta > Lepidoptera > Pieridae > Pieris > Pieris napi. Next base: position 1,907,022 of record NC_062240.1, on the reverse strand, counting down.
TAACATGGTTTCGTCGGGGAAGAAGAGTGGATGTTTGATGGGTTGCGGCTCCGTAATGGTAGTTGTCGGAGCTGTCATGGTGATATTTTGGCCAACCTTGTTCTTCAATCAGCTTAAAAGTGTAAGAATGAAATGCCATCAATAACATAACATGAAAAAAACAAGTTTCGCTGTTCTTCTACCGTAAAAAGTTGTGAGATACATTTAAATACCAAGACGGTTAATATATTCAGTGCCTTCTGTCTTAAGTTATTACGTAATTGGCTAACCTAACATCTTATAGTGACCAAAATGATATCAATATCTATGAATAAATAAGGTGTATTTTTAATAGTTCTATACATTACAGAGAGTTTGACGATTTGCTATTTTAAAAAAAGTACCGAGAGTTTTTTACGCCGGCTTTTTCTCTCGGCCTACACCCTGTCTTCTATGCCGATAAGTAGGGATGTGTACCGATTCAAATTTAATGACGTGGAATAAGTGATACCTGTATCTTATATTACATAATAAACATATTTTATTTTAATGCATATCATTTTGTATGTTTCATTGATAATTTTTATGGCAGATTGTTGCGTGCTTTTCATTGACTCCTTTAAGGCACAAATGTCAACTAACCTCAAACTATAATTATTTCGCCGAAGCTCGAACCAGAATCTCCGGGTAAAGCAATGTGCGGTCATGGTGGTGCTTTTCTACAAATGTACCATATCATTATATCATGTATTTAGAAATGAAGTAATACAATGATATGATCGTATGATTTTCTAATTAACGATAAAATATTGATTGCTATACATACTAATTCCTTTAATAAGCTAGCTCTGGTTTGTTGTACGAATATTCATGCTTTTACGTCTCATTATAATTTAAACAAAAATTGCAGAATTAATTAAATTAATGTATTCTATATTTAAAAATTCCCTGCGTACTTTTCGCCTTAACATGATTTTTTTACATAACCATTTTAGTAGCTACATTCCAACATATGATATTGCGTTCTCAATTCCAGAAAAAAAAAATAGTTTTTACGTTTGCAATTTTTGTCTTCATTAAATCGAATTGATCGAGCAGTCTTCGAGTTTTGAACTTAGCTACATACTTTGCGATTAATTTCTAATTATTTATATAGATATGAATCCCTTATTGCCTTTTTATAAATTGTAGTTTTGTGATAGTATCATGTTTGTTATACCGTATCATGTAAAAGTGATAAAAAAATACGTTTATTATTTCCATTTGATTTTTATTCAGTACTTTACGAGTTATGTACTGAATAAAAATTATAGGGCATTTTAAGACTAAGAACCATAGTCACAATAGTGTACAAATAAAAGTCTCAACCATGGTCACTTTTGGAAATATTCTAATTTTTAATATATAAGCTTTGATAGTGGTACAGCTCCTACAGCTTGGCTAAGTAAGAATTCTATTTAGTTACACCAGATTGGACTACTTGTCTAGGTCAATATATTAGAAGTAGTTGCCCTGTCCCATTAAGAGGCTCATGATATCACATATACAGTGTACGCTACTTCCTGGACAATTGTATTGTTTAGATAACAGACTGTCGCCCACGAACCTCGATATAATAATTCACTATAGTACAAAGACTTTATTTTCTGTAATAGGAGGCAAACGGGCAGGAGGCTCACCTGATGTCAAGTGATACTGCCGCCCATGGACACTCACATTGCGAGAAGGCTTGAAGGCCTCTTCTCTTGAAGGACCCTAAGTCGAATTGGTTCGGAAATACATCAGTGGGCAGCTGGTTCCATATAGTGGTGCGAGGCAAAAACTGCCTTAAGAAACGCTCAGTTGTTGAAGGACGGACGTCGAGGTGATACGGATGGTATTTTGTATTCTGCCTTGACGTCCGATAATGATACGCAATCAATTAAATAACGTCATTTAAATGTTGTTTTTGTTTAATTAATTCAATTGAATTGAGTACTGGCATAGCATTAGAGACATTTTGATATCAAAATCACATGCATAAATTATATTTGCCTTTAATTCGGTCTTCGTAGTTTTAAAACTGCGAGCTTTAAGAAAATTTTATTTCTACGTTCTTTGTAATCTAGACTATAGATCTAAATGTTCCCAGTCCAAATTGAATACTCGTACTTTAACGCTTGACAGTTAGTTTGTTATGAACCTTCCTGGGTTCGTCTGAGATTGTTATAAACCAACCATTTGGAGTTTCTGACACTTTAGTATATTGAAAACAAAAAACGTGATACTTTGTATACAATTTATTAAGAACTAGCAAACCCGGCGAACTCCGTTTCGCCACCAGATGGCTTCGTTTTATGTAACATTTCGTTTGGTGATCCCGCTTTTCTGTTGAAATTTTTCTTTGCTATAAACCTCACGGAGCCCGAGACCTTTCCAATGAATGCAAAACCGTGGAAATCGGTCCGTGCGTTCTCGAGTTATAGCGTCAGGAAGGAAAACCCGACTTATTTTTATATAGTAGATTATTAGCAATCAATCAGACTTAATTTAAAAACACCATACATGTGAACTTCTTAGTTTAATTACATATATAATATAGCTGTTCGCTTTATGGTTTATGTTGGATTGTATAATCTGTGTCAATTGCAGATGATGATCCTCTCGGAAGAATCGACATCTTTCTCCATTTGGCGAGAAGTTCCTATTCCAATGTACCTGGAATGCTACATGTTCAACATCACAAATGTGGATGAAATCATCGCTCGAACAGCTAAAACTATTCAAGTGGAACAGCTGGGACCCTATGTCTTCAGAGAATCACATACTAAGGTGAGATTTCGTTCGTAAAATACTCGGCGCTATTGAATTGTCTAGAATCTAGATGTTTTTTATTGTGAAGTTTGTTCCTTTGAACACACTTTTGTAGTCTCTATGCTCTCGAAACACGGGTGCCTACTTAATACATATATACATACTAGCAGACGCGGCCAAGCGTTGCTGTGGCTAAGGTTTTTGTTATATTACATAGTAGTAAACTATTCAACGGAAACGGTAGAAGAACACCAGTCATAGAGACCACCATGCCATGTGAAACGTTGGTACTTTCAACACAGCGCCATCTGTTAGAATTGTGACTGTCAAATCGTAAGCAAATAATTTGCAATAAAATTATATTGCGGGTATAAATTAAGATATAATCTATCCTTTCTTTTAAGTTAACTGCAGACTGTGTGCAAATTTGATTGAAATCGGTTAAGTAGTTTAGGAGTCCATAGCGGACAAACGACGTGACGCGTAATTTATATAAATATGTCACTGAATCAAGTCAATTTTACAACTCACCCACACATTACACGCATTTCTCTCTGTATTATTGTTGTTTAGTTTGTTAACCTTTTAATTGGCATTTTAATTTAAAATTATTTTGAATTATGTTTAGTAAACTGTAAAGTTTTCTAAATAAATAATATAACATTAATACGATTCCTCTAAGTTTTATTATGATGGCAGTAATAAAGAATTATTATTCTATTGTTACGTTTCGGAACCAAGTATATCAAAGTTTATTAACAACTAGCTGACCTGGCTAACTTCGTTCCGCCCTACAACCTTATAATATCGTTGTTACTTTAATTTAACTTATTTTAGCATTTCATTAATGTTAAGTATTACATTAATACAACTTTTTTGCAAATACATAAATGTTTTATTGCTTGCCATTGCGAAAGAAGAATGGCAGTTTTATACATTAGGCATCTTCTCTCTAGCGTCAATATGGCGATACTGCATGTTAAGCACTTTCTGATATCCAACATCTTTTGATCAGGATCAAAGCATGGTTATGCATCTCCTCATTCACCTCAAGATCGGAATGTCTTGAACTGACACGAATTCGACGTAAAATGATGCATAGTTTTGTCAACAGATGGCACCATATGGTTTTTGCATTCGAAAAATTAATTAATTTATTTATTGTTATTCGATAACTTATCCGATATTTTATTGCTTATTCTGCTATTCGGGACGGAAACAAATCCAACAAATCAAAAACCATGGCAATCGGTCCAGCCGTTCTCGAGTTATAAGTGTTGTAACAAACACGACTTTCTTTTATATATATAGATTTTATTATTTATATTTATGAAAAGGGAAAATGTCTAAGCACTCTAATCAAAGGATTTTTAAGTTACCACTGATGCTACTATCTGCTAGGTTTTTTCTAATAGACTTTTATAGTTCTAATGTATACCGGTTTCCTCACGATGTTTTCCTTCTGAGCGGGTGTTGGGCACCTAGACAGAAAGTCCATTGATGCACAGCCGGGGTTTGAACCTCAGACATAAGAGTAGTACGCTGACCACTGTTCTTTAATAAAACTGCATGTTTCGCAATACTTAATTAAATAAACAATAATACCGCTAAAAGTATATTTGTTTGTGATTCATTCTGTATGATGAGTTTTATCTTAATGGACAATTAGTACATTAAACGTATATGTTGCTTGATATATTTAAATATTTTCCTCATTAGTTTTTTAATTCATGCAAATATATACCGGTTGAAAATCTTATTAATATCGCCTTCTTTGCTTCGTCGTAAGTTTATAAAAATATTATGGTTTGAGTCCTGGTGATACTTGGTAGGTAACACTCGTTTTGTAACGAAATCATGGAATTCACACTTGTAATTTATAGAAAAGTCACTGGATTTTATGTATTTCTTTTAACATATTAACCATATGTAAAACTAAACCGTCTTCAAAACCCAAAGGTTTTACTAACAACACGCCATAGTCGTAGAATAGTGACGGATCTGACATATAGTAAACTTTACGGGGCAGCCATTTCAAAATAATATAATAATATTAGATTTTTGTCATAACTTTTTAATTCATATGAAAATTTGCATACAAGCCAACAAAAGGGCTTGTTTTAAAACAAAATAAAAATAATAACATTAAATTACACAGTTTTCTAGAATGCTTCTATGAGCTTCTATCAAATCAGTCACTTTACCGACTGTATGTTCTTAATTTGAAATTAAAAACACATTTTTTTGTTTTTTTTTTGGGACTTTGGATTTTTTTCAAAAAATGATGTACGATCATGACGAACAATTACTGGAACGGAAACAATAATTATAGGAGCGTTATCCTGTGATATTACTCATTATTGTATAATTATTGTTCTGTGTCTCATCACCTAATACGTAATATGGTAATATTGTGTTAAATTGCTTATGATGGATACAGTATGTAGCTTTGATACTGTTGAGTATTTGTGTTTGTATAGACTCCCTCAATCAGTGCAGCAGGATGACCACTAATAGGCAACGATGGCAAAACGTCGTGAAGCGCATCACATCTGCCCCTACTATTACAACTACTTCCTAGCGATCACGACCGCTCTGTCAAGAGTGCACCGGATAGGAAGAAGAATCAAACCTTTCCATATTTTGTACGCATCAGAGTCCTGGTCAATTCGTGCAGCGGACCGTAAAAAGACAGGCATTCGAGATGTGTTGAAAGAGAATGTTGCGAATACCATGGACTGCAAAAAAGGACCAAGTCCATTCTCAACCAACTAAGATCACCACAAGACTGTCAAATATCAATTACAAACGTGCTTAGCTACTTTGGCCATATCGCGAGGAGAGAACCGAATAGTCTCGACAAGCTACTACTAGTATCTAACTAGTATACCTAGGTCTCAAAAATCCTTATGCATTGAATCAAGCTGAGGAAGTGGTGTGGAGACAGCAAGTCGGCCTTTCGTTTAAGACTTTTTGAGACAGGCACGACTTTCAGACTACGAAGAAGAAGAGTCCTTACCTCAACCATGCTCCAGAAGATAAACCACTACAGTAAAATCCCAAGCGAAATTAGAGAATTATCAGTAAATTCATAGCTCGTTAAACGTTAATTAATCAATAAAGCTTTTTATAAATTTAACGAATATTTAGATGATCCTAATCCTTGGGATTTTCTCCAGTTCAAACAAATTGTATGACTCAAAACATAGCGATTAAAAAGAGTGGCGGAAAGTTTCTTGCCAGTTCTTCTTTCCCGCTATACGCCCTTGACTTGCGAACTGATAGTAAATGTAAATTTAAAATTAATTTAACATCTTTTCTGACGTTCATAAGTGTAATTATATGAATAAAGTTAGTTTGAGTTTCCTTACCACGTAATTCGTGCTGTTAAAGGAATAAATAGTTTTCGTCTTAAGCTTATGTAACTAGACGCTCGCTATAGTCTCAGCAGGTAAAGAACTACCGAACGAAACGCGCCAACGTGTAGTTTTTTGTTTTACATTGGTGTACACTAGTAAGGCCAGAAACAGATTGCTTACTACACAACACGCCATGGAAAGGAGTATGCTAAGGCTAAGGAGGATACATAAAGTTAGCAACAAAACCATTAGGGAAAGGACGAATGTTACAGACGTTCTCAAACATGCTCTAAAAATGAAATGGCGATGGGCAGGACATGTAGCCAGGGTCCCAGACCAAAGACGGACTCTCAAAATCACAAAATGGAGAGGCCCACTAGGGAACAGACATCGGGGCAGACCAAAAATGAGGTGGATGGACGACATTGCCAAAGTGGCAGGCACAAACTGGCTAGAGAAAGCAAAGGATAGACGGGTTTGGAATGAGATGGAGGAGGCATATACCCGGATGGGATCAAGGCTTCAATAACTTTTACTAACATAGTTTAAGAAATTGTGCTTTATTATTATTATCTCGACAGGGTTTCCTTGTAGAACTTTGTAAAATTAAAAATGACTTTTCGTGATTTTTAAGAGTTATTTTGATAAAGCTTCACTTGCGAGAGGCATTCAATAAACCATGTACCATGAAAAACAAAGACATATTTGTATATTGTGATACAATAAAGTTTTTATAAGTAATAATACCTATATATACCTATAGATAACCTTTGGGTCAGCAAAACGAGGATTCTGTTAGGTCAAGGCAAATGACTATAATTAATTTTACTTAAATATTCAGCAAATTTGTATTTTTTGCAGACTGCACATTATCTTTTAATTCAATTTGGGTTATTAGTTTATTACGACATATCGTATAAAATAATTAGAGCATTAACTATTATTTTGATGTCGTATTTTAACTAGTTTTTATTAACAGAATTAACTTCTAAACAGTTCTTGATTAAACTAAACAAACTCTTAAATTATACATACGCTTTTTTTTAAATTGTTGCTGATATTATGAATTGCTTTAAGATGTGATGAGGAGCATGACGTAATGGTTGCAGCTCCTTACAAAAAAGAACAGTAAATTCGAATTTAGAAGCATTATTTGTATATGATGATTGATGACTAAGTATTTCTCATTACACATCACCTACATCGCTTATACAAAACTCAACAACCGTTTAAATATTTACTATGCGATATGAATAAAAATAATTACAGGTTTATTAGAAGAACACACGTCAATGTTTCCCTTTTCAATTTAATGTCACTTTACAAGAAAACAAACGGGACGCAAACATTCTTAACTCTGATATATCATTTCGTAGAATCCTGACATTTCATAAGTGTTGCTACTTAAATGTTCTCCACCGAAAGGGACAAATTTGACCCATTTGAGGGTAATAAAAATAAAATGCTACGTATTTTTATGTGTAAAAAGTAAATCTAAATATTTACTTACTATTTACTTTATTTTATTGTTTAGCTGGCATCACTGCCTACTAATTCCAGGTTTAGTAATCCTTAAAAAAAAAAATTTATCTTTACTTGTGCGTTTTTTACTGTTTGTGATGGAAAAGGGACGTAATTTTCACTTTAAATGGAAACATTCACTAACAAATACAATGTATGTACAGACTCAGATGTTCAGACTCGTATTAAAATTTAAAAATGTGTCCGCCCAAAAAGGTTTGTAATCTCTGACATGTCAAAAAATGATAGATGTCAGAATTCTACGGATTTAAAAATAAGATTATAGTGTCGGTGAAAATAGTTTCCTGTTTTGTGAATTTTGACGCAAATTTAAGAAGCATTTTGACTTTACTAACGTACATTATGTTACCTATATTAATGTATGGTATGATATTTTGATTAGAAATTGTTTAATTTAATGTGACACGGAGAGATTAAAGTTCTTAAAGGATAATTAAATTATGATAACCTTCAAAACGTTCGTCATTCAATAATCAATATCAATGATTAATTAATAGAATTTTTTAATCGCGTTTCCTATAAAATAATACTTGTAACATAACTGATATGACTAGCTAATTAGTTAAATGTGATAGCTGGGTCCAAAATTCAAGGATAGATTTGTGATTGTTTTAAAGAAAGACAATGTAAGCGAGTTTAACTATATATTATAATCAGTAATAAAAATATATAGGTACTGATGTTATGTCAGTAATTCATGAATAAACCATTTCTTGAAATGGGCAGTTTTAACTGGTTATTATGGCATTAAATAATCAGAGTTTAACGATATATATAGGTAAATGCATGGTTCCATGTTATAGTAGTTAATTAAGTAAAAAAAAACGGTTGTCTGTAAAATCGGATTACGGAATAAAGTTTATCGTGACGACGTCATAACAAAACATTGATAAAATGATTGCGACTTTATTGAAAAAAATTGAATCATTTTTGTTGAACTATCACTATTTTGTATAGATATAAAGAAGGGGTGAATCCTCGGACGCATAGGCCAATCTAGTCGAAGAGATAGATGCGAGAAAAGCGTACAATAAGCGCAACGGGACAATGAGCGTAACGATACAGTAGGCGTAACAGGACAATGAGTCATGCTTGATTTGATTTATTAGACGTTGTCACGTCAAAACATCTGACGACGCAAAAACAAGGGTGTTTAAAGATTGACTTGTCGGTGTGGCATCGTAACTTCTAAACGTATGAACCGGTTTGATGAGTTTTTTGTTTTTTCCTATCAGCTATTTTTGTATGTTGTGGTAGAAACATTAGGTATTTGAATATTAAGAACATGCTGGTACCAGAGATACGAGAACGAAGATTAACAGGGTTTACTTTAATCAATTTTTGTTTGTTTTATAGGTGAATTTGACATGGAATGACAACAGTACTATAACATTCTACAACCAGAGATATTGGCATTTTGAACCGGAAATGTCTAATGGCTCCCTGACAGATTCGATCACCAGTCTCAATCCTATAGTTGTGGTGAGTTTTCGTACGTTTATTAGACAATTGACAAGGGGGGATTTCATAAAATAATTTCATAAACAAAGTAGTTGACGTTACAAACAGAATAACATAATTGGTAAGAAAAAAAATTATTAATTGAGCAACCAGTTGTGTTGTCTTCTGACTTTTCACCACTATGTGGAACCAGCTGCCCACTGAAGTATTTCCAAACCAATTCGACTTAGGGTCCTTCAAGATAAGAGCGTACCAATTCTTGATAGGCCGGCAACACAATTGCAAACCTTCTGGCAATGCACTCCATGGGCGGCGGTACATAACATCAGATGAGCCTCCTGCCCGTTTGCTTCCTATTACATTAAAAAAACACAGGTCTCCCCTTTAACCCTCTCTGTTCTATCCTGGGTTAGCATGCTCCATCTCTTCAGCAGAATATCTGCCCATCTTTTTACTTGACGTCCCTCCTGTTTACTTTCTCTTATATAACTACTTCCTACATTTCTTCCTGATAGTCTCACGCTTATTAGATTTAGATGTGACTGTCTTTTTAAACCTCTTATTCCCTGAAAAAATAAATCTATATAATAATATATGCACACTCGGAATGGTTATTTCGTCTCTTTCTGTCACATTGTGTTTACGCTGTGATGAAAAGAGACGGGTAAAATATTAACTTTATTTAAAATTGGATTTATTTTTTACCAAGAAATCTGTTGTTTATAGGATATAACCCAGAACGGTATATGATGACTATGTATTCCTACAATATTAATAAGGCCCTTAAAACTTTTTCTCTGCGACTTTCAATTTTCTCAAATTCCCTTTAAGGATTACTTTTAATTAAGATATGAATGAAAAATCCCATTTGAAATAATTTTCTGTGCTATATATTCATTTTCTGTTATGTTACTTTTGACGTAATCTTAACACGAAACATCCACAGACGATAGCATACTTCATGCGTAACAGCCACCCGCTAATCAAAGTGACAGTTGACGTTTTCCTCCGCACGTTACACGAGCACATGTTCCTGTCGGCGCCTGTCGCCGATTGGCTGTTTAATGGAATCGATGATCCAGTACTGAAAATTGTAGAACATTTTCCGGAACTACCAATTAATATTCCGTATGATAAATTCGGATGGTTTTATGAGGTAAGTTATTTTGTTACAATTATTAAAAGAAGTAAAACTTCTTTAATGGGTAAAATTTTTACGGAACGTGACAAAGATAATTTGTGACACGTAATTTGTAAAACGTGACAAAGCAGCGTTTTTGTCGAAGTAAAAGGAGAGAGCGATTGAGACCGATAGAGAGAGAGTGAGAGAGTTTTTTTTTTTTAATTTCGAAAAGAAAATTTATGAAATATAAGTATTTTATGCAAAATAATTTATTCAAATAGCTTCATTCAAACTCTTAGCTGTTCAGAATTCCTTAAAGGGATAATTCCTAAAGGGATCCTCGATTAGTCACTGACTGACCCGAAGGCTCTGACTGGATAAAGTCGAGAAGTTGTAGATATAAGATATGCTTAGGTGTCAATACTTCCCTAGGGATAGAAGACGGGAAGTAAATAGGAGAAGATATGCCCATCTCCTACCTCCTATGTAGTGTATACTGCACCGGAGGTTCTTGAGTGTAACATGCCGTTGAGGTCCCGGTAGAATGCGACAGCGACCCCGGAGCCTCTGTAACGCGGCTTGGTCGGAACTACGCGAGGTGGTTTTAATGGGTATTGCTCACCCAGTCTCTGAATAGCAGAGATTTTGTCGTGGGTCGAGTCCCACATACCCCTGTTCAGGGGATGCGCAAATGCATTTCCACCTCGGATATAAAAAAAAAAGGTTCGTTAGCGCGTTTAGATACGTTGACGTCATCGCTGCTACATTCAAACAGAAATACCTGGATATATGAAACTATATTTCAAAATTTAATTTTCAATTTGTTGATTAACATACATTATTTTAATTTTGGTACTTGTACTCAAATATAATCTAATTAATAGTAACCATGGTAACAAACATAATTGACATATTATGTAGATACCATATCTATATCTTTAGTATATAATCATTAGGCAATTTTGTGATATTGATTTAAAAATCGTGGTAGGAGAAATTGTCCGCAGACTGTCTATATAAAACTACTATAAGAAATACTTGGCAGTTTGAAATCGAGCACTTTTTCGGCTTATTTTTCTTTTAGACTGGGTTGTGTATGGGGTATATATTTGTGTTTAACAGAAACAAATAACCCAATTGTTTCACAATGTTATTCCCTAAAGCTTTGCTTAGTAAAAAAACAAGTTTTAAGCACTCTGTTAAAAAAACGGTCCTAAAAGGTGAACAACTTTTTATACTAGTTTGGATTTTTTTAGCTATCTTGCACATAGATAACGATGCCCTTGAGTTGTATTGCATTAAAGGTCATTGACCGGTGCATTTGAGAACAACTGTTAAGGATAAAACATGGTATAAACATGTTTAGATTTTCCCAAGTACTTCACAATAAAAGAAAATTTCTTAATACACGATTTGTGGGGTTGTAATTTTTTGATATACACAAATTTTTCACAAGTATTAAAAGACCACTTAGAATCACAAAGAAAATAAAGAAAAATCCGGTCCGGTACAACTTCCTCCTAATAGAACCCAGTAAAACGCCCACGAAATGACAATTTTTACCTAAAAGTCCTAGTCTTTTTACCTAAAAAAAAATATGTGGCTTAAAGTACACGAAAGTCCCTAATATACATTTGTTATTGTTTTTATCGCAGTTCAGACCCCCCTTCCGCCCCGTAATACTTTTTAATTTATATTGTATTGGGTCTTTGTTTAATAATGCTAATTAAAGTGGGACGAGTTTTGCGTGTCATAGCAACACTATGCGTTCCAAATTCTAAATCTGACAACTGACAAGACGAGGATATACAAAGACAAAATGTATAAACAAAAGATTTACTTAAATTTATTTTGTTTTTGTTGGTGCCATTGAAATAATCTTTGGATATAAACGTAAATTATATCCGAGAGACGAGATAACGGATAATAACGATTCGATATTGATAGAGTCTTTAAATAATCCCACATTAAAGCCATTTATTGGAAAGACCTATAAATTTCCATCTTCGACGTTGGAAATTGCAATATTCAGCTGGATTGTTAAAAAACTAATTTACTTTCAACATAATTGATTCGTTCTCTCTCTACGCAGAACGTTGCGTACTATAATAATAATAATAAATCAAATAAATGAAATAGAGCAAAGAAAGTGGTACAGTCACATTGATTAATTATAAAAAACCCCACAATCAGCCATATGAGCATGCAAATGTCATATTAATTATCATAATGTCATAATAATAATAAGAAAGTTAACTCGGAGTATAAAGAGTGTTCTGCAGAGTTATTTGGGTTCCCTCTGATTAGAATGATATCTATTTACTGAAAAAGTTTAGTTTATACTAATATTATACATAGGTAGAGCTTTAGACTACAGAGATGTGCTGATCTATGGATCTAAAAAATCATGTTATTTGTAAACTTCGAAACTAAAAAATGCATTTTCAAGTCCGATATGCACAGTCGGAGAAAATGCGGTCGAACGAAAACGTTTCTTACGAGAGAAAAGTTGTAGAGCTTGCCCATAAAAAAAATATAATAATGACATAATATGTCTATCTTTCATATGTAAGTCATAAAAAGTATCCCAACTAAGGGCAAGTGTCCGCTGTGCAACTCTGTTTGTTTATAAGGTATAACACTTCTTTACAATTTTCAAGAAACTGCTTTCGAATAGGTTTTATTAGATCCTAAAAGTTAGTTGTTGAATAGAAGACAATTAAAACAGTTTCCTCCTAAGTTTATATAACCTTTGTACTGGTGAATTAAATCTTGTGACGAAATATATTTTTAATTTAATGAAATAGGGACTTCGACCTCTTGATTCAGTGTTACAAATGTGTGTGAATCATATTCGGTGACACATAAGACGTCAACATATATACATTATTTAAATGACTGATACATGAGAATTTGAAATAATCTTTAATAGTCTTTCATATTATGGTATAGAATATGAGTGGTACGAGTGGTTTAAATTCTATCACTTGCGATGTCATTGTCATTATATCATACTATATCATATCATATTTAGTTTGCTACTCAGCCGACACAAATGTATTGGCCTCTGAACCTAGAAACTTTAATCTATCCTACTAATATTATAAACGCAAATGTTTGTTACTCTTACACGTAAAAACGACTGAATGGATATTAATGAAACTTTACAATAATATAGCTAATACATAAGAATAACACATAGGCTACAATTTATAAAGATGTTAATATAATCATACTATGTAAGAAAACTAAGCCCTTAATATAATCATACTATGTAAGAAAACTAAGTCTATGACCTAATAATCGCTTAATATATATATAAAGAATGCAACATATATTGTTACAATTAGCGGCTGTTGCGGATGGACATTTTTCTTTTATATTTTGGAAATAAATCAAATACAGAAAATCCAATATGACGCATCAGCGACAATGTAGCATTATGTGAAAGTAAATATATATTACAAATGTTTCCTTATCATAATATTAGTATACATAAACTATCTTTATAACAAACAAAACAAGTGATTAAAAAATCACTTAACCCGCGGTGCAATGTACTGTTGCATTACTTATACATAACGTATTGATAAGATTAACTGTATGCGCCTACTATGTTAGTTATGAAAATCGAATCCAATGTTAATTTCAAATTATATTTGTTCCTTACATATGAAATTGGCCTTTTTGTATGGGAGGAACAAAACATATATTTGTTTAAATAGAATATATTTAATTAATCAAAATATGTACCATTAAGCTATGCACTTTGGCCATTTTATACGTTAAATTATAAATAATAAAATATAAAGGTCAATAATATTGAGCTACAAAGAGAACGAACTGGTTTACTAATTTCAAAATGCGTTTCAAACATGCTATCTGACCCATATCTATAGGTCAATGGATTATAATGATATCCCCACTTTCCTACTAATATTAAAAAATGCTATGTTAAGCGCATAACTGGTACCTAATACGCATTGTAAAGCGAATAAGTATTTTTAAATAAAAAAGGGTAATATTTTTTTGTAAAATGTACGTCCACCGTAATAGATAGATTGTAACTTTTACTATAGAAAATGCATTATATATGATGCGGTGTACTTTAATAAAAAAAAGTGCGTGCGTACAAAGTACACATGTCAGAAGTGAAACTTCTTTGTAATTATTACTAAAGTAAAAGCCCCAATAGATGATCATGTACCAGTATATGATAACTCTATGTATTTGTATATCTTTATTCACACTGTTTACACACTGTATACACTCTGTATACGTGATAATGATAATATAAATAAAAAATCTGCGTTTACTGCACAAGACGTTATGCGACAGAATTGTCATCTAAAGGTCTAATATGTAACTACTAAACGAATACATCAACCAGTAGCGTGATTTTTTTCTCGATTTCCCTTACTCTCTCTCTCAATCATTCTCACTATAGCTCTCTCCCACCTCTTGCTTCATGGCACTGTGCGTGATGCGACGTTCGCCCTATCTCACTCTCTCTCTCTCTCGATCTTTCTCACTAATGCTTGCTCCCTCCATGGCTATTTGCTTCATGCTACATTCGCCCTTTCTCACTCTCAATCGGTCTCAATCGCTCTCTCCCTTTTCTTCGACAAAAGGCTGCACATCTTCGTAACGCTAATATTATGATTATTGCGTTTCATCCTTAAAAAAATTTACCCTCATGCGCCTAAAGAAGTTTCACTTCAATAAATATTATATTAAAAGTAACTCACTAAACCAGACTAATGAAATTTGGTCTATCTTCCTCCTTCTGGTTTATTCTATCTATGTTTGCCATAGATAGAAAAACCAGAAGAGATATTGTAAGAGTTGACTTTGGGAAAGCTTACCTTTTATAGCGAGTTACGGAACTACGTCAAAATACGATTTAAATGAATTTAATGATTTTAATCAGTGCATACTACGTATATGTACCCGTCCAGCGAGTCTAGTAGGGTCCATTGCACCTCCCGGAGGGAAGAACGCTTCCCGATTCGCCTAAAAAGTTTCCCTAGGGCGGGGTCTGTAAATGGATTTCCTTAAAATAAAATAAGGTGTTATTAGATTCTAAGTTGCTGGACTAAATCGGACAAGTTTTTAGCCACAATTAGAAGTAATCATCCACTAATTATGGTTTTAAAACAGTTAAAATCAACCGTGATTTTTGTATTTTGATTTGTACCGTTAAACATATCACGATAATACAGTTATTGTAAAAATTTTAGAAGCAAATTAGTTCCTGCCTTAATACTAAATGAAATATCAATAGTCCGTTATTACGTGGTTATACAATAAGCGAAAGTAAGCGACGTAACGGTGATGTAATTCTGCGCAACTGATTCGCCGCCACACGCACAACGCCGGCACGAAAAAATCATAAATATTTTATTGATTTTTGTTTTAAATCACGATGTTTGATTCTCATTAATTGAAATGGTTGACAGGTTTATTGTATTATTCTTCTCGATTTTTAATATCAATATGATTATTTTTGATTTGTCAAGTATATAAAGAAACAGTCTAAGTTTTATCAAAATCAATTTAGTCGTTTTGATATATCAAATATGGAGGAGTAAAACGATGGCTGGCTCAAACGTCATGCTTCTGAACATGCTTCCGGAAACTGGACGGCGTGGTTTCCGTTCAGTTTTGTAATTTAATACAAATAAAAAGCGGACCGTATCTCCCCTTCCTTCTGGTTTCTTCTATCTATGTTTGCCATAGTCATTTTGTATGATAATTAATATTTTAAAAGAGTACCGAGAGTTTTTTACCCCGGCTTTTTTCTCGGCCTACACCCTTTGTCTTCTTTGTCCATGAGTAGGGATGTCTACCGATACAGATTTAATGACGTGGAATAAGTGATACCTTTATATTATATTCCATAATAAACATATTTTATTTTTTATTTATTTTATTTCATGTAAATTTCTAAAAGACAAGTAAGTGATCCTCAGCCTCTATTAGGGGAAGAAAGACACCCTGTGAAATATTTTTTTTAAGCCTATAAACATAATGGTATTTTTTCCAGAGAAATGGTTCCCGGGAGTACGACGGTATAATGTTAATGAACACGGGTGCGACTGATTTTAGTAAATTGGGAAATATTGAAAAGTGGAAATACTCGAACACGACGATGTATAGAGACGAATGTGGCGAAGTCCGGGGCTCAACGGGAGAACTATGGGCTCCTGAGATAGGACAACCTGAAGTTACGATATTCGCTCCTGATATATGCACGTAAGAATATTTTCTTTGACCTCTTATACAATCTAAATCATTGTTTACTGTCGTATTGGTACTTTTGCGTGTTGTGTCCAGTATTGTATGTCCATTGTCCATAACTATCGCTTTATATATTTCTTTATTATTATAATTGATTTAATGTGATGAGTAGCACGGTGTGGTTCTTTATTTCGTAATAATAGTACATATTAAGAGCTATATATATATAATAGTATCAATCGCTTATACTGGGAGTAAATAAGGCGCAACTGCGTTTCTCTGTGTATACAAAAGAAACAACATTTAAGGCCTATATTCTAGGTTTTATAAAGTAAAATAATATAATGAAAAAATTAAAATATCTTACATATATTATGTCAAGTGAAATAAATTAAACATCGTCGATCAGACGGCAAAGACAACATTACAAAGAGTTTATATAAAATACAATATAGACAGGAGTTTGTATAGGAAAATATATTATGTTTTCCTTACATATATAATTATAATTTGTTATATATAATCTCTATAGCTAAAAAACAATTATACTAAAGATATAGCCAAAGATGGATTACATGGCATATACGAAAATGTTAAAAACAAAATTAAAAATATTTAGTCCATTAACTTGGTGGTTTAAAATAGTGTCAGAGTTTATCGCCATTTCTTCTCGTGAGCTCTCAGTAAAATACGGTAACAAAATGCGGAATACTCAAAATCTTGGCAGTGTTCCAGATCGTGGTTGAATTGGTACTTTAAACTCTCCTTATCTTGCATTTAAAATGCCCTAGATCAAATTGTAAAGTGCCACTCCTTCCGTTGTCCACAATAGATAACAAATTAACTTGTATAGTTTGTTCACATTAACGATTTTTTAACAATTTGTACTCGTAAAAATACTAGCTTTAAATATATATGTCGGAGTAATGGCGTTACTGTCAGCTGTCATTGCCATTATATGTCACAGCTTATAAATTAACAACGGCAAATTGAAAGCCAGTACAAAGTAGTTAATTTGATTTGCTAATATTGCTAGATCAATAAATGAACGAATATTAATTGGCCGATAGTAACAGTGATTCTATAGTCATTATGTCAGCTGATAATAATTAGCTGATAAAAAAATTAAATCAAGGCTTAACACGGATTATTGGCGTTATCAACGTTTATGTGTTTTTTCGCTAGTTAATACTTTCTAATATAATATAAAAGTACACAAATATTTATTAGTAACGCTCCCTGTAAAGCGTAAAAAAAATTTGACGAGCGGATAGTTATTGAAAAAACCTCTTTAAACCGCTTTAGGTGGCGCTACAATCTCTTTAGGTCTGGGCCTCAGATTTCTGAATCTGTTTCATGATCATCTTTCAATCTAATAGGCTAGTAGTGGATCAGCCTCCAGTGCCTGACACACGCCGTCGACTTTTTGAGTCTAAGACATTTCGGTTTCCTCACGATGTTTATCTTCACCGTTCGAGCGAATATTAAATGCGCACATAGAAAGAAAGTCGCACGCTGAAGCCACTAGGCCAACACTGCTCAGCTGTTATTGAAAACTTAAACCAATTAAAGAATTTTATAGAATTCAATGGCGGCTATCTTAATTCATCATTTCATTTATTTATAAAACAATAGATGGCGTTGTGCATGCGCGATAGCAACACGATGCCAAAGACTTCCCGGAAAATATATTTCAGACAAAAAACGGATCTGGACGATCCAAAACATTAGCTAAAGCAAGGCAATGGCAAGCTTTCGCGACAAGTATAGTCAGATTAGAGTAAATACTGCTTTCACCGGGGAAAGCGATTCCATTCCTGCCCATCAGGCGATTGACTACCTCTGACTCTACCTCTCGAAGGGACAGCTAGCATTTCTGTATATACTTTGATTTATGTTACCATACGAAATTCCACCCGTATCACCTCGACGTCCGCCGTTCCACAACTGAGCGTTTTTCAAGGCAGTTTTTACCACCACTACGTGGAACCAGCTGCCCACTGAAGTATTTCCGAACCAATTCGACTTAGGGTCCTTCAAGAAAAGAGCGTACCAATTCTTAAAAGGCCCGCAACGTACTCGCGAGCCCTCTGGCATTGAGAGTGTCCATGGGCGGCGGTATCACTTAACATCAGGTGAGCCTCCTGCCCGTTTGCCCCCCGTTCTATAAAAAAAAATACTGTAGAATGTTGCTTTGACATAATATTCTAATTAAAATAGCACATTACCTGGAGTTATGAACTAGCCACATTTACCAATAGGGGATTCATAAACAAATGACTGTTGGCTCGTATATATACGATTTCATCTATTTTGTTTTTTTTTCAGATATTTGAATCTCGCGAAGAATGAGACAGTTACGGTTTTGGGTATCGAGGGAATGATGTACGTCGCGAATGACTCGGTCTTTGACAACGGATACAGGTATCCGAGAATGGTGAGTGAATACATGTATGGATTTAATTATTAAAACCTTTTCACATCAAATATTCGTACTTTAACATATCATTCTTATTTTGTTAGGTATTTTAAATATGTACTTAAGTTATTTATATTTACAATGATTGTTGCCTTATTCAATTAATATATTATGTTTTATTGTGTATCGTTAATTTGTTTGTGTCATGTGTGTCTGTTACTTAAAATTTTTGTGAATAAGAAACACATACCTATTTCTGGGAATCCTCTCCTCCTTCTAGGAAGGCCTCTTTCAAACTTCCATTTCTATCACTTGTGAATATATGTTTAAAAAAACGTCAGTGGCGCTACAACCTTTTTAGGTCTGCGCCTCAGATTTCTGTATCTGTTACATGATCATTTGTCAATCTAATAGGCTAGTAGGTGATCAGCCTCCTGTGCCTAACATACGCCGTTGACTTTTTGTACAAAATGTACATAAACGCAAAATATACCACGATAAATCTTTAAACCGTTAATTTTAATGTATCCAAAACAATCTCCAGGCATGCTACTGTGACGAAGTTCGAGATGAGAACTGCCTTCCACCGGGAGCCCTAAATGTGTCTTCGTGTCGGTTTGGAGCACCAGCTTTTGTCAGCCGGCCTCACTTCCTCCGTATGGACTCGTATTACCCAAGCAAGATTAGTGGACTTAACCCCACAGAGTAAGAACATTTGATTATATGTGTGTGTACGTGAGTGTGTACGTAAGTGTGTACGTTAGTACGTTAGCGTGTACGTTTATTTATTTAAGCGTTTCTTATTTTTACACAAACAATATACAGGGTGGCCAAAAAGTCGTGGATCAAACGTAAATAGGGGATAGATGAGGTCATCAGCGGCAAAAAATTGTTCTACGGGAGGTCTCTACAGTCAACCCCTGCAGAGTTATGATTTATTTTGGTTTTTATATGAAAATTGACATTTTTTTACTAATTCTTCTTAAAATTCGAAAAAATCTACATCCTGTATCTTTTTCATAATGACCTTAGAGACCTCCCGTAGAACAATTTTTTGCCGCTGATGACCTCATCTATCCCCTATTTGCGTTTGATCCAAGACTTTTTGGCCACCCTGTATATTTACTTTTAGAAAACAAACAGTTACATATAGTAATTAATTAATTTTTAAATAAAAATTTAAAATTAGAATAGGAGTATTCTAATACAACTTCACGGAACGTTAATTTAAAAATCTGTTAAAAAGGATTTCATCCTAGTCTGTTATATATAATTATGATATAAGTATTATATATATAATATAGATAATTATGATTGTAATGAAAACTTTAGTATTATAGTGAAAAATTATTTTACTTTATTTTTTGGTTATGCAACTGCTCATATTATGGCTGACTGTTAGGTCGATTGAAATATTTAACCGTTTGGTGATTAGACTATATGTTTAACCATTTGTACCACGCTCTTTTCTCATCTGACACGCAGTAAGATACAAAAACATTTTCCACTTATCTTTCATGCTTTTTGTCTGTATCTTCCCAAATCGGATCCAGTCCAGAATCTCAAAAATGTGTGGTCAACTAATCGAATCCAGGCAAAAAATCCACAACAAAAATAAAAAAAATCAAGAATATAATGTAATTCCAGAGACATGAACTTCCGTCTGGCCCTGGAAATGTTCACTGGTATGCCGTTGACTGTATCAGCACAATTGCAGATAAATCTACTTGTCAGACATGTAGGAGGAATCACGTGAGTGTTCACTATTCTATTGTTATTAACGTATGAAATTAATTTTATTATCATTATCATTGCAAAAGGTGGAAAAAATTATAGTATGTTATTAACAATAGAAATTATTATTACTGTTACAAAAAGTATATATTTTTCTTTTCTCGTAATACTTTTATACCCTTTTCGGGTCTTCTTTTGGTTGTAGTCAATTATACTAGTTTCTAATTAATCAAACTAACCATCCATCAACAAAATTAACCATCTTGGTTACTTAAACATAATAAAGTAACTAATTAATTAAAAACTAGTATGGTTAGTATATGTTACATTTGATATGTTTTGCTTGATCAACATTCTAAGCATTTTTTATTTTATATTTAATGTTAGTACTATATTATTGTGCATAAAAAGTAACTATATCAAACTCAGTTTCTAGACTTTTTATTTCCTTTGAAAAATTACTCGTCTTGTTAGAATTGGATGTTTTACGAAATTAATATTAAGGGTACCCAATCCAGTCGATGTGTGTATGTATGTTTGTTCATAAAACCCTTGGAAAAGTTCAGCTAGTGCGTTTTGTTAATCTTTTTGCGCCAATTGAATTATTTCGGAATCGAAACTCTTGATTTCATAAAAAAATGGTGCGTGTACTTATGTACGCGCGTAAGAAGTTATACTTCTTTGGCCTTCTTTATTTTTTTAAAATAAAGATTTTATAAATATAATTAATTAATAATATTTAACGTAAACAATTTAATAATATTTAATATTTAGTATATTATTCAATTATTAATTAATATTAATAACAATTATTATTATTGTTTTATTATATTATTAATTCAATTTAATAACTTGGTATGTTTCATAACCTATTAACTAAGTAACAATAGGTCTTTGTGAAAAAACATTGCTAAATTTCTTTGAAAAAATAATTAAAACTCCTTTATTTGTTTAAAAGGTAAATGTCATTATGGTCATTCAAAATTCTTTGCTAACTTCACGCATATTCTATTTCTTTTTACTTGTAGATTGTCTTATTCCCATCTCGCTCGCGCACGCTATAGTTACACTGATAATTTTGTGTGACGGTGCGCGCGCATCGTAAAATTTCACTCTCATCAATTTTTCATAACGCGCCTAAAGAAGTATAACTTCAAAAAAATGTTTCTCAACTATATTTAGGAATATTTTATTTCCAGTATTAACAATCAACTGCCAGACGCAGACACTCTTATGCCAATGTTCTGGTTCCGCCAAGAAGTCAGGATGAACGAAGAGTACGCGAGCCTCGCCCGCTTCGCTCTGAACCTGAGATATTATATGCCTGTTGGCTTTTATGCGCTTACGGTAAGTATTCAAAATACCAACCGTTTTTACTAACCTTCGTTGGTGTAGCAGGATTTGATTAAGTGTGAATTTTTGGAAAGTGATACAATTTTCATATTTTCGGTGGAGAACTTGGGAATTTTAGTAGCAACACTTATGAAATGTCAGAATTCTCCGCAATGAAAATTCAGAGTTCTGTACAAACAAAAATTAACTGGTTCTAAAAAATGTTTTTTGATTGTCAATACTAATTCTATATCAAATAAGATGTTAATCTTTATTAATAATAATTTAGCGTCATTAATCCTTGAAAGATTCATCCATCTTTACAAAATATACTCAGACTTACGATTTTATACTTAAATAATTATTGAATTTTTTTCAAGGACCTCTTAAAGAGTATCCTCCCTCCTCCTAAGTGGCCTCCTCCAATTGGCTCCATCTCGTTCTATCTTGAGGATTTTCCTTCTTCTTCAACAACTTCTTAAATCATTATATATTTATACGATTATAGAACGTACACATATAATTTTTATTACGTTAATTTTGATTTTTTTATATTTTTTCAGGGTATTGGTGTGATATTATTATCTGTAGGCATTTGGATAATACTTCAAAAGTTACTTAGATCGCCCGAATCGACGCCCATACTTTCCGGAGCGTCACAGGAAGACGTATCGGTGACGGAGCGGTAGTAATCTGTAACACGATACCGGTTAATTTACCGGTAAAATTGTGGTGATAGAATGTGTGACGCTGACTATATGTAAAAATTGGCTGAAATATTAAAAAATGGACTTGTATATGATTGAAAAGTATTTTTTAAAGAAATTACCGTATTAAGTGTGACGAGCTTAAGACACGATCTTGATTCGGGACTTCGATAACAAAAGAGCCTAGTGGCTCCTTTGTGTGTC